>NW_024712494.1:0-11938 GCF_018991925.1 Homarus americanus
AAAGTGGGATACTGCAGGAGGCCGACTGGCTGTACAGGGGCAGATCCCTTTCACACCCATCAGCACGTCCATGTGCCTATCAACTTCGTCTTGAAGCTCCTAGCGTCCCCGATCCTACTATAGCACTCAGTGGCCTATTCACATATCACAACTCTATTACCAAACCAGTGCTTGCCTATATCCTTTCTGAATCAGAATTTATCTAATTTAAAGCCATTTGTTCTAGTTATTTCGTTATTACTGAGCTTCAGAACATCTTCCATTTTACCCTTGTTAATCCCACTTACCCACTTGTACACCTCTATCATATCTCCCCTAACTCTACGCCTCTCTAATGAATGTAAGCCTAAGCTTTTCAGTCTTTCTTCATATGGAAGGTTTCTAATATTATGGATCATTTTTGTCATTCTTCTTTGTACTCTCTCAAAAGAATCTATGTCCATTCTATAATAAGGACACCAGAACTGAACCGCATAATCCATGTGTGGCCTCACTAATGCTAGAGTAAAGGATTCAAGATAACGTCCTTGGTTCTGTTACTCACAGACCTGGAATATGAACCCAAGTCCTGTTTGCCTTGTTGCGAACCTTCAATACACATTGTTTTCCTGGGTTTCAAGTCGTTGCTAACAAATACACCTAGATCTTTTTCACAAACTGAGTTTTCTATTTCCGTGTTACCTAGTTTATACTTAACGGTGTATTCGTCTTCCTATCTGTAGTACCTTGCATTATCAGTATTAAAATTCATTTGCCAGTCTACTGACCACTCATGTAAGGTATCTGAATCTCTTTAGAAGGTGTTCCAATCACTGTCATAGTTATCCACTTCTCCACATTTGGTATCATCTGCCGTTACTAATCCTACTAGTTATGCCTAAATCAAGATCATTAATAGATATAACAAACAGCAGAGGGCCTAATACAGATCCCTGGGGAACTCCGCTTTTGACCACACCCCAGTCTGACTTTAATCCATTTATGCTGACTCTTTGTTTCCTACCAGTTAACCATGACCTAATCCATTTTAATACTGATCCACCTATTCCATGTGCTTCTACCTTCCTTATCAATCTCTCATGAGGGACTCTATCGAATGCTTTACTGAAATCTAAATAAATTATATCATATGACTTATCATTATCTACCGCTTCATATACTTCTGAAAAAAAGCTAAGCAAATTTGTGAGACAAGAACGTCCCTGGGTGAACCCGTGCTGAGAAGAATGAATTAAGTTGAATGTTTCAAGGTGGCTTCTGATTTTTGTAGCAATAATTGACTCTAGCAACTTGCCTATGATTGACGTGAGACTAATGGGACGGTAATTTGATGCTATTGATTTATCACCCTTTTTGAAAATCGGAACTACATTTGCAAGTTTCCAAGCTTCTGGCACTAGGCCCGATTCTATTGACTTATTAAATAAAATTGCTAATGGATTACTCAACTCATCTCTACATTCTTTTAATATTCTAGCATATACCTCGTCTGGACCAGGCGATTTATGAGGCTTCAGTTTGTTAATTACTTTAAGCACATCTTTACTAGTAATATTGATATTCATCAACATATTTTCTATACTGTCGTTATATACCTTATGAACTTCTGGAAACTGTGCTAGGTTTTCATTTGTGAATACGGAGCGAAAATGACTATTTAACGTACTACACATTTCTAACTCATCATCAGTCATTTCTCCTGTCGTAGTTTTAAGGGGACCTATTGTATCTCTAACCTTTGATTTATACAGTTGATAAAAAGCTTTGGGGTTATTTTTCGATTCATTTGCTACCTTGATTTCATAATTTCTCTTTGCTTTCCTAATTTCTGTTTTTACCTGTCTTGTTAGGTTCTGATAGTAACCAAGTAAGTGATTTTCGTCTTTCTTAACTTTTCTATATACTCCTTTCTTTTTCCCTAGAAGATCTAAGAGTCTATTATTCATCCATTTTGGTTGGTTCCGTATCGATCTGAATTTTCTTTTAGGGATGTGTTTATTTTGGGCATTATTGATTGTCGCAATAAATTGTTCATAAGTAGCTGCTAAATTAAATTGGGGTTATCTCGTCCTAAGTTGACAGTTTCCGGAGGTGTGGGGGGGATTAATCTTTTGACCATAGGGTCATCCCTTAGGTCTCTCCTTAAGCTACCGTAATTAGCCTTCCTAAAATCCGGGATCAAGGCCGAATTTTCCTTCTTCCTGCCATTCCATATTATGTTAAAATATATGGCTTTATGATCACTGTTTCCTAGTTCGTCTCCAATCCCAACATCTTTTACTAGATTTTCATTATTACTGAGAACTAAATCGAGGATATTATTTCCTCTAGTGGGCGAGTTTATGAATTGATATAAAAAACTATCTTGTACTACTTCTAGAAAATCTTCAGATTCATTATCGCTAAGTTGATTTTTCCAATCTATGCCTGAAAAGTTGAAATCGCCTAGAATACATACATTGTTTCTATCAGATGCCTTCTTTATTTCCTCCCATAGCAATTTACCATCGTTCCTACTCAAATTAGGTGGTCTATATATAACACCAATGACTACGGATTCACTGCCCTCACCAATCTCTACCCAAATAAACACCGCTTGCTTGAGGGAGTATAAGATGGAGGCAGCAGCAACTCGCCTGGACGCGGCCGGGAGGCGACAAGACAGAGCCAGGCTAGCGTCAGGTCAAGCGTCAGGTGCGTGTTGGGTTGGGCAATGGATATTCAGTGCTTGGTCGGCTTGATTGAGTGTGTTGGTTTCTAGTGTGAAGGAGATGTCTTGGTCTTCTTAGCTTGATGTCGATTTTCTTCTCACTCTCCTCCTCTTCTTGCTCTCTTGAAGTGTCCATTCGTTTGTGTTTGGGTCTTGTTGTTCGTCTTCCTCGTGTATTAAGTCCTCATAGGTGTGGAAGAAGTCAGAGGCGGTGAGGTTGACCATGTGGGCTTCAGCTCCACGGGCCACGTGGTGTTCTTGGTTCTGTGTGGTGGGCGTCTTCTCTTGAGTTTTCTTTTCTTGGTTTTTCTTTTCTGCTGGTTTTTTCTTTTCATGGGAGCGTACAGCAAGGAGGGCCTCTTTGTAGCTCAGTTTCTCCTCAAGACGAGCCTTGGCTACCCTGCATTCCTCCTTCCATTTAGGGCAGGTCCGATCGGCGGAGGAGTGTGGGCCACCACAAGCAGCGCATTTTTTTTACTTTGTTGGGGCAGACCGTGAAGCGGTGTCCGGGGCTGCTACATATGGAGCAGGTGTCCTCCTGCGCCTCACACTTGTTTACAGTGTGTCCATAGTGCTGGCATTTGTAACACCGTATCGGTCTGCAGTAGGGCTTGACTGGCACAGTTACCCACGCCAGTTGAGCCTCCTTGGGTAAGGTGGAGTGGTGTCCGATGAGGGCAGTGGTGTCGGACAGCTTCTTCACAACTTGAAGTTGCCCCTTGAGAAGCTCACTCAGCTCTGCTTGGTCCATGTGGGCAATTTCGGCGTGGGAGATTACTCCCAGCTTCAGGTTGTCCCACATGTATGTTGTTGTTGTTGAGATTGTCGGACCGTAGTCCGAC
Source organism: Homarus americanus (assembly GCF_018991925.1). Lineage (NCBI taxonomy): Eukaryota > Metazoa > Arthropoda > Malacostraca > Decapoda > Nephropidae > Homarus > Homarus americanus. The sequence continues at coordinate 3,553 of NW_024712494.1, forward strand.
ACGGGCCTTTGCCTATAGGCGGCCCGTTTGGTGGTTCCGGCTGGAGCTCCAGGAGCAGCCAGACCGGATTGGGATTGGAGGTGGTCCCACCTGCAGATTGGAGGGATACTGCAGGTTGCAAGTGTGAGCGGACCCCCGATCAGTGGTCGCTTACCACCAACCCCCACTCTTGGACGTGGTCAGTTTCGGAGTGGCGCGCCCCCCAAACTGGGGTCCGCACTTGCTGGGAGAGGATGCTTTCTAAGCTATCTGGGTGGTGGGTATCGTGTGATGACCCGGAGTAGGTGGTGAATGTGGTCTGTATGGGCCTTTCGGGTTAGAGTGGCTGCTGGTGTTGTGTGTGTTTCTTGGGAGATTTGAGTTCTGTTTCGGAGGCTTTGTGTGACCTCGCAATCGAGGAGATAGTGTTCAAGTGGGTTGGCTGCTGGCTCCTGACAGTAGGTGCATTCCATGACGTCATTTCCGATCATCTGCCAGGAGCACTTGTACCCTAGTCGTAGTCGATGAAGGCTGACTTGGGTTTGTCTTGGAGTTTGCTTGTCAGCGAAGGGTGGTTCCCCTTTTGTGGCCGCCAGGTACCATTTGGCTGATTGGGAACCAGCGTTGAATGCATGAAGGAAGCTCTTTTTGATGTGGAGCTTGCTAGTCCTTCTGAGGTGATTCTTAATCTGTTGCACGCTTGCTGGAACTTGGATGTGTACGCTACTAGAACGTGTAGCTGCCTTGGCTGCTTCGTCTGCCACGTCGTTTCCTCCGATCCCTACATGACTGGGAATCCAGTGTAAGACGACTGGGCGGTTTTGGCTTTGGAGTTCCTGTAGCTGTGCGAGGATCGAGGTAATGATGTGGACGTTGTCTCTTGGTTGACTGTGTTGCAGTGCCTGCATGGCTGATCTCGAGTCCGTGTGAATTATGATGGACTTGTTGTGTTGTGTTGCAGCGTGTTGTAGGGCCTTTGAGATTGCTACCAGCTCTGTTTGTAGGGTGGAGCAGTCATTGGAAAGTCTCCATCGGAGGGTCTGACCTTGGGTGTAGAAGGCCGCTCCGGATCTATGATGTTTTGGGGATCCACCGAGCCGTCTGTGAAGTATGATGCTGCATCAGCCGGTGTCTCGGTGGCTATGGCTTGGAGAGTTATTTTTTTCAGGTCCTCCTACTGGAGGTTGGCTTTACTATCGCCTAGGTCGGTGATTTTGAATGTGGCTGGTGGAGGGCTCCATGGTGGAGGAACAACGTAACCATTGTCTCGTGTGTCTTGGTTGTTCTTGACGAGTGTTCCTGCTTGCAGGTGTCGGATGACCTCGCTTGCCTCGTGCGACCAGGTGGCCCCTCGCACTCTGTGGTCGAGGTGGAGGGAGGCATTGATTCGGATTTTGGCAACTGTGGGCTTATCTGATTTACAGATTTTGGCGAGGAGACCGGCTGTCACCTGCTTGACTCGTACTGCCAGGGGTGGTAGTTCAGTTTCCATTTGCAAATTGCAAATTCTGGTCCACATGGGTGCTCCGAGCATGGTCCTGGGAGCATTATTTTGGATGACTTCTAGCTTAGCTATTTGGTCTTCTCTCAGTCCAATGAGTGCTGGAGCACTGTAATCTACCAGCGATCTGATGGCGGCCGTGTAGTAGGCTTTGAGCACATGAAGGTTTGCTCCTGCGGATTTGCTGGTGAGCGACCTCATTATATTGTGTCTGCTCTTCGTCCTGTGCCTGAGATACTCGAGTTGCGGCTTGAAGGTGAGTTTCTGGTCAAGCCAGATTCCAAGACACTGGTGGGCGTCGGTCCAGACTACCGGCGTGTTTTGTATGGAGAGCGTCTTGTCTGGTGTGTCTGTGCAGATGGCCATCGCTTTCGACTTGGCTGGATTTATCTTGAGTCCAAGTCTGTTGCACTCCTCTTCTATAAGTTGGAGTGCGTGTTGCGTGTTGGCTAGTCTGTTCGATCCTCTTACTATGAGCTGTAAGTCGTCTGCATAGCATAGGAGCTTGGCTGTTTGTCTGAAGGGAAGTTTGACTAGATTTTCCATCAGGACATTGAACAGCATTGGACTGAGGATGCCTCCTTGTGGGGTTCCGTTTTCATGGACCCTGTAGCTTGAGGTTGCTCCCTGAAAGCGTACTCTTGCTTCTCTCTGTGTGAGGTAGTTCTGGATCCACCCCAGCAACCTTCCTTTGACGCCTTTTTCAGCGAGCGTCGTTGTAATGGCCAGTGGATTTGCTAGTTCGAAGGCCTTTTCCAGGTCGAGGAAGACCACCAGAGCTGGTTTGTAGTCCACTGTGCTGAGTATCTCGGCGATGTTGTTGCCTGTGCCGGTGTTCTCGGTGTAAGCAAAGATGTGAGGGTGTGGGCTGCCTACTTTCCACTTGAGTCGGTTGAGAGCCATTCTTTCTCCCGTCTTCGCTATGCAGCTGAGAAGGGAGATGGGCCTCGGTTTGTCTGGTTCTCTGGGCTTCGGAATGGGCTGTATATCTGCCTTCTTCCATTCCGGTGGGAGTCTTTGTGTTGTCCACGAAGCATTGATGGCTTGTAGCAGAGCCTCGTGTCTGGCTGTACCGGCATGAGAAAGCATGGAGTAGGTTATCCTGTCGGCCCCTGGTGCTGTGTCCTTGCTTCGTTTTAGCGACTTCTGGAGTTCTTGCTGGTTGAAAGGTCTGTCGGTGTCATCTTCACTGTTGCAGGCCTCTTCGATCATCTGGAGTCTGACCTGTCGCAGACGCCGTTGTGTCTCCTCCGCCTGTCTCGGGAGGTTTTTCGTTGCTGCTCGGTCAGAGAACAGTTTTGCAAGTCTCTCGGCTTCCTCTTCTGGGTTGGGATGGGTTGGTGGTGGTGGTGTTGCCTTCCCAGATGCCCTTCGGATCTGGGCCCACATCTTGCCAAGGGAGATGTGCTCGTTCAGTTCGGAGCACCACTTGAGCCAGCTTACGTTTTTTTATTTCTTCCTTCTCTTCCCTGGTATCCTTAACTATGACTTGCAGGAGATGTCTGTTTGTTTCCGTGGGATGTCTCCTGTAGTTTCTTCGGACCATGTTCACTCTGTGGTTGAGTTCTTTCACCCTGGGACAGTAGTACCAGTAATCATTGTACTGTCTTGATGTGGGTTTTGTTTTTGGGATAGCCTCTTCTGCCGCTTGGTGAAACGCCTCGACCATTTGTTGGTGGAGGGTTGTCTTGTCCACGGGTGCTGCGCCGGCCGGCTGTGATTTTTCGCGCCACTTAGCCAGGTGTTTCTTAAAGAGTCCCCAGTCTGCCTTTTGAGTATTGTATCTCCATCTTGGGGGGGTTGGAGTGGGGAGTTTGTTCACCTTCAGCGTTGTTAGGGTGGCGAAGTGGTCGCTGGTCAGCGTGGGGTGTAGCTGCCAGGAGGCCGAAGGCTGTAGTGTGCTGGAGACGAAGGTTAGATCTAGCCTTCCTCCCCTAGTGTGGGTGGGCTCTCCGGTGTTCAGGAGGCAGATCTCGGGTGTATCTTGAAAGGTGGTGTATAGGTTGTAGGCCGTCTTCATTTGTGGGGCTTACCGAGCTTAGGAAGGGATGATGTGCGTTGAAATCCCCTCCTATGAGTGTGGCGTGGTCAGCGGCCGAAGCAAATAATTGAGTCACCTCCAGTGAGCCCCTTGGGTTCTTGTAGATGTTGTGAACAGTTAATTCCCGTTCTTGGGGGGTTACTTTGACGGCCTGTGTCTCGATGTTTTCCCCACATGGAAATTGCTGCGTGACATCGGCGGAGGGTATGCTTGACTTGACCAAGATCATGCATCCTCTTGTTGACGCCTGCGTGAAATGCCTCCTGTATGTCTTGTAACCACTGAATTTGAAACATTTTAAATGGAATGCCGTTGATGTCTGGGATCTCCGCGAGCTGTACGGGCATGCCCTTCTCGGCGAAGGTGATCTTGATGTCACCATGGAGCTTTAGACGTTCCACCTTGGTGACCCCCACGATCCCATTAGTTTCAAAGAACTTCTGGAGAACTAGGAGGTTTAGTTTCTTGGGGCAGGTTGGCGTATCCGGACGTATCCGCGCCACGTTATCAAACTCGTAACCGTTCATGGTGAGAGAGGGTTAGAGAGTGACTGACTGACTGACTGCTGGAGCTGTGGCTCGTTGTTGTTGTTGTTGAGATTGTCGGACCGTAGTCCGACACGGGCCTTTGCCTATAGGCGGCCCGTTTGGTGGTTCCGGCTGGAGCTCCAGGAGCAGCCAGACCGGATTGGGATTGAGGGTCCACCCGTAGACGGAGGATGATGGCGCGTGAGCGGACCCCTGATCAGGTGGATGACCAATAACCCCACTCTGGACGTGGCTGTTTTGAGTGGCGCGCCTCTAACTGGGGTCCGTACTTATGGGGAGAGACGCTTAAAGCTATCTGGGTGGTGGGTATCGTGTGATGACCCGGAGTAGGTGGTGAATGTGGTCTGTATGGGCCTTTCGGGTTAGAGTGGCCGCTGGTGTTGCGTGTGTTTCTTGGGAGATTTGAGTTCTGTTTCGGAGGCTTTGTGTGACTTCGCAGTCGAGGAGATAGTGTTCAAGTGGGTTGGCTGCTGGCTCCTGACAGTAGGTGCATTCCATGACGTCATTTCCGATCATCTGCCAGGAGCACTTGTACGTACCCTAATCGTAGTCGATGAAGGCTGACTTGGGTTTGTCTTGGAGTTTTCTTGTCAGCGAAAGGTGGTTCCCCTTTTGTGGCCGCCAGATACCATTTGGCTGATTGGGAACCAGCGTTGAATGCGTGAAGGAAGCTCTTTTTGATGTGGAGCTTGCTAGTCTTTCTGAGGTGATTCTTGATCTGTTGCACGCTTGCTGGAACTTGGATGTGTACGCTACTAGAACGTGTAGCTGCCTTGGCTGCTTCGTCTGCCACGTCGTTTCCTCCGATCCCTTCATGACTGGGAATCCAGTGTAAGACGACTGGGCGGTTTGGCTTTGGAGTTCCAGTAGCTGTGCGAGGATCGAGGTAATGATGTATCGACGTTGTCTCTTGGTTAATTCTGTGTTGCAGCGCCTGCATGGCCGATTTCCAGTCCGTGTGAATTATGATGGACTTGTTGTGTTGTGTTGCAGCGTGTTGTAGGGTCTTTGAGATTGCTACCAGCTCTGTTTGTAGGGTGGAACAGTCATTGGAAAGTCTCCATCGGAGGGTCTGACCTTGGGTGTAGAAGGCCGCTCCGGATCTATGATGTTTTGGGTCCACCGAGCCGTCTGTGAAGTATGATGCTGCATCAGCCGGTGTCTCGGTGGCTATGGCTTCGAGAGTTATTTTTTTGAGGTCCTCCTTCTGGAGGTTGGCTTTACTATCGCCTAGGTCGGTGATTTTGAATGGTTGTGGAGTGGCCCCATGGCGGAGGAACAACGCAACTGGCCACCCGTGGGTTCGGTTGTCGACGAGTGTTTCTGCTTGCAGGAGTCGGATGACCTCGCTTGCCTCGTGCGACCAGGTGGCCCCTCGCACTCTGTGGTCGAGGTGGAGGGAGGCACTGATTCGCGTTTTGGCAACTGTGGGCTTATCTGATCTACAGATTTTGGCGAGGAGACCGGCTGTCACCTGCTTGACTCGTACTGCCAAGGGTGATAGTTCAGTTTCCATTTGCAAATTGCAAATTCTGGTCCACATGGGTGCTCCGAGCATGGTCCTGAGAGCATTATTTTGGATGACTTCTAGCTTAGCTATCTGGTCTTCTCTCAGTCCAATGAGTGCTGGGGCGATCTGATGGCGGCCGTGTAGTAGGCTTTGAGTACGTGTATGTTCGCTCCTGCGGTTGCGCTGGTGAGCGACCTCATTATATTGTGTCTGCTCTTCGTCCTGTGCCTGAGATACTCGAGTTGCGGTTTGAAAGTGAGTTTCTGGTCGAACCAGATTCCAAGACACTGGTGGGCGTTGGTCCAGACTACCGGCGTGTTTTGTATGGGGAGCATCATGTCTGGTGTGTCTGTCCAGATGGCCATCGCTTTCGACTTGGTTGGATTTATCTTGAGTCCAAGTCTGTTGCACTCCTCTTCTATAAGTTGGAGTGCGTGTTGCGTGTTGGCTAGTCTGTTTGCTCCTCTTACTATAAGCTGTAAGTCGTCTGCATAGCAGAGGAGCTTGGCTGTTTGTCTGAAAGGAAGTCTGACTAGATTTTCCATCAGGACATTGAACAGCATTGGACTGAGGATGCCTCCTTGTGGGGTTCCGTTTTCATGGACCCTGTAGCTTGAGGTTGCTCCCTGGAAGGTAGTTCTGGATCCACCCCAGCAACCTTCCTTTGACGCTTTTTTCAGCGAGCGTCGTTATAATGGCCAGTGGATTTGCTAGTTCGAAGGACTTCTCCAGGTCGAGGAAGAGCACCAAAGCTGGTTTATTGTCCACCGTGCTGAGTATCTCGGCGATGTTATTGCTTGTGCCGGTGTTCTCGGTGTAAGCAAAAATGTGAGGGGTGTGGGCTGCCTACTTTCCACTTGAGTCTGTTGAGAGCCATTCTTTCTCCCGTCTTCGCTATGCAGCTGAGAAGGGAGATGGGTCTCGGTTTGTCTGGTTCTCTGGGCTTCGGAATGGGCTGTATATCTGCCTTTTTCCATTCCGGTGGAAGTCTTTGTGAGGTCCACGAAGCATTGATGGCTTGTAGCAAAACCTCGTGCCCGGCTTCTCCCGCATGGGAAAGCATGGAGTAGGTTATCCTGTCGGCCCCTGGTGCTGTGCCCTTGCTTCGTTTTAGCGACTTCTGGAGTTCTTGCTGGTTGAAGGGTCTGTCGGTGTCATCTTCACTGTTGCAGGCCTCTTCGATCATCTGGAGTCTGGCCTGTCGCAGACGCCGTTTTGTCTCCTCCGCCTGTCTCGGGAGGTTTTTCGTTGCTGCTCGGTCAGAGAACAGTTTTGCAAGTCTCTCGGCTTCCTCTTCTGGGTTGGGATGGGTTGGTGGTGGTGGTGGTGTTGCCTTCCCAGATGCCCTTCTGATCTGGGCCCACATTTTGCCAAGGGAGGTGTGCTCGTTCAGTTCGGAGCACCACTTGAACCAGCTTACGTTTTTTATTTCTTCCTTCTCTTCCCTGGTATCCTTGACTATGTCTTGTAGGAGATGTCTGTTTGTTTCCGTGGGATGTCTTCTGTGGTTTCTTCGGGCCATGTTCACTCTGTGGTTGAGTTCTTTCACCCTGGGACAGTAGTACCAGTAATCCTTGTACTGTCTTGATGTGGGTTTTGTTTTTGGAATAGCCTCTTCTGCCGCTTGATGAAACGCCTCGACCAATTGTTGGTGGAGGGTTGTCTCATCCACGGGTGCTGCGCCGGCCGGCTGTGATTTAGCGCCACTTAGCCAGGTGTTTCTTATAGAGTTCCCAGTCTACCTTTTGGGTATTGTATCTCCATCTCGGCGGGGGTGGAGTGGGGAGTTTGTTCACCTTCAGTGTTGTTATGGTGACAAAGTGGTCGCTGGTCAGCGTGGGGTGTAGCTGCCAGGAGGCCGAAGGCTGTAGTGCACTGGAGACGAAGGTTAGGTCTAGCCTTCCTCCCCTAATGTGGATGGGCTCTCCGGTGTTCAGGAGGCAGATCTCGGGTGTGTCTTGAAAGGTGGTGTATAGGTGTAGGCCGTCTTCGTTTGTGGGGCTTACCGAGCTTAGGAAGGGATGATGTGCGTTGAAATCCCCTCCTATGAGTGTGGCGTGGTCAGCGGCCGAAGCGAATAATTGAGTCACCTCCAGTGAGCCCCTTGGGTTCTTGTAGATGTTGTGAAGAGTTAATTCCCCACATGGCAATTGCTGCGTGACCTCGGAGGAGGGTATGCTTGACTTGACCAAGATCATACATCCTCTTGTCAACGCCTGCGCGAAATGCCTCCTGTATGTCTTGTAACCACGGAATTTGAAACAGTGGTGTTCTTGTAGAAGTGTGTCTTGTAGCAGTATGATGTCAAGCTTGTCCTTGGCTGCTGCTTCTTGCAGGAGGTGTTTCTTGTTTTTGATGCCCTGAGCCTTCAATGAAAGGATGTTCAGGGTGCTGATGTTTTCCACCACTGTTTCATCAGGGACTTCTGGTAGTCCTCGATGGATATGTTCAGGTCTGATTCCGACCGGATCAGATTCATTTCTTCTTGTTCTGTGGTGGTTTTTGCCTTCTGGGCCGTGGTTCGGTTCAGGGGAGCTGAAACGTCCAATTTCTTTCTGGGAGCTGTCGGTATCTTGGGTTCTCTGGTGGCCCTCTTCGGTGTAGAGTGTACCTCGGCTGTCACTCGTGTGGGGACCGGCGTGGCTTCCTCCACTGAGGTGGCTGGAGCTGTGGCGACTTGCCCGAGGACGCTCCCCATGATTATTTGGAGCTGTGTAGGCTGGATCTTGTGGCTCAGTAGCCCAGCTAGGCCCTCCGCTAAGGTTGTCAGTACCTTGGCTAGGTCTAATACGTGTATCATTCCTTCT
>NW_024712495.1:0-13980 GCF_018991925.1 Homarus americanus
ACCACAAAGTTGTGACTGAAGACATCGATATTGTGTGTCTGCAGGAGTGTCTCACACCTAATGGTAAGCCCCCACCCAGTCTGCCCAATTATGTGTATTATGATCCTAGTTCTACTCACACATGTTTGATGTATGTTAAAAAGTCACTCCCGCATGTACCTCTTGTATTCAAAAAGACTACCAACCTTCAGTACCACGGGATCACTATCCACCTGGGCAACTCCACTCTCAACGTGCTAAACGCCTATGCTTCCTCAGTTCAGCTTCAGTACACAGATCTCCCAGACTTTTTACACACTGAGTCCACTGTCCTGATGGGTGACCTGAATACTAGACACAAGAAATTAGGTGACTCCACCACTAACACCAATGGTAGGAGACTTATCTCACTTCTCAGCGCATATGAAGATGTTCAAATTATAGGTAATAATGAACCAACACACAATTATGGCGGGGGTCCAGACAAGTGTATTGGTTTTAATCTTTCATACACAACTCATAGCTCTGATGTTGTCACTGATCTTATGTCTGACCACAGCCCAATCCAAGCTAGTATACATGTAGCCAATGACACCCCCACTGGTGGTAAACTCAACAGACGTAGAATCACGGTCAAGCAAGAACATGAAAGCCAGTTCATAGACTTCATCCATGACTGGTACAAGGATTACAAGCCTGACAACTACCAAAGTTTCCATGACGATCTGATAGACAGCACTTATGCATACTTCACCAACAATGCCTCCACCAAAAAAAAAGGAGAAAACGTGGTCAGCATAATGGGAACAGGCAAAAGCAGTGCTATAATGACCCTGAGCTGAAAAAACTCAGGGCTAGAGTCAGGAGGGTGGGTAAGGGATACAAACAAATTAGAACACTTCAAATGTTACAATTGTATCAAACTTCCCTTGCTGCTGTCAGGGAACGTGTAAACGAACTCAGACAAAATGCATGGGAGACATATGTCAACAGCCTGAACCAACACCCATCCCTCAGCAAAGCCTGGAAAAACATAATCATAATCAGAGATAAAAACAGGAGACACGTCTCCCATCCAAACCCTCTGCAAAAGTCAAATGAGCTAATAATAAAGTGGGCTCGTGTTACCAGCTTGGACTCGGGGACTCTTTGATGCGAAGTCTGTTGAGAGAAGTAATCTTATTAACTTTATGCTGGGCAAACAGCACGATGAGTGTGATGTTCCATATACTGAGTGGGAGCTTGACGCCGCCCTCGCCAGGGGTAGGTCTACAGGCCTTCCCCTGGAGAGGACGGAGTCACCTACAACATCGTTAGACTACTAAGGCGTGTGCCCCATTATTGGTATTGCACAATACGAGTCATGCCGAGGGCCAACTACCCACATCATGGACCAGCAGTATTGCTGTACCAATACCGAAACCAGGACAGCCTGATGCTTTTCGTCCCATATCACTAACCAGCTGCCTGTGTAAAACCTTTGAGAGGAGTGTTCTTGGTAGACTCTTATATAGAATCAGAGAACACATGTCTCCCAACATAAATGGCTTCACCCATGGTAAAGGTGTACATAATTGCATCACCACATTCCTAACTGTGCATGGTGATGAAAGGCACAAATACACCACATTTCTTGACCTAAAAGCTGCATTTGATATTCCCAATAGGCAACTGATATTGTACGAACTAGCCAAAATGGATATTGGAGGTAGGCTGTTACACTGAATAAGTGATTACCTAACCAACAGAAGGGCTGCTGCACTATTTCAGGGTTACAAAAGTGAAGTTAAAGACATGCAACTTGGTACCCCTCAAGGTGGAGTACTTAGCCCCACTTTGTTCAATGTTCTTATGAATGCATTATTAAATTTAATACCAGGCAACCCCAGCAATATCTCAATCAGCTATGCTGATGATATTCTGACACGTACTAAAACTCATCATGAAATGCAAACCACCCTGAACCATGTATACGCAGCCTGTGAGAACCTCGGTCTTATTATCTCCACAGACAAAACTAAGGTGTTCAACAAACAAGCTGGTAACCGCAAACGTGGCCCCGCCAAGTTCAAGATAGGTAACAACACTATTGACTATGTTTCTTCTTTTAAATATCTTGGTGTTTCCGTCCCTTGTACCCTACCTGCCATACAACAGCTAACCCGCCAATGTACTGACAGACTGAGACCCTTTAGGTGTATAAGTGGAAGACAGGGCTAAACAAAGGGGACATTACAAAGGTACTCAAATTATCCAACCAGGTGCGAACTCGTAACAATGGTTTTAAATTAGACAAATTTAGATTTAGGCGTGAAATAGGTAAACACTGGTTTGGAAACAGAGTAGTGGATGAATGGAACAAGTTACCAAATATCATCATTAACTCGAATACGCTGAATTACTTCAAACATAGGTTGGATGCTCATATGAGCAATAGGGGTTGGGTGTAAACGGGACTGCCCAGTATGGGCCAATAGTCTCGCCGTACTCTCCATCTTTATGTTCTTATGTTAGAAGTGTAGCTGGGTACAGCCCGCACTATGGTGCTAATATTAGAATTGTTAAACAATGTACCTGGGCTATATAAGACTGATATTACCACGCACCAGCCCTGGTCATTCGTGACGGAAAGGCGCTGGATAAGCCTGAGAAAATGCAAACAGTTCCTCAGAATTGTCCTAGGATGTCCCATGAGCACTAAAGTACTTAATATGAGGAAAGAACTAGGTATACCCAGTGTTAAAGATAGAATAATTGAAGTTAACCTCATGATAGCCCTGAGGCTTCTGCGTGGTGATCCTGATAACATTGTTTCCTTAAAATTGCTAGAATGTATGAACCATGGGACTACTGAGTCTAAATGGATCCAAACTACAGCTACACATATGAAGATGTTTGGACTAGACCACCTGTACAAAGTTGAGACACAACAGCGCTTCCTGTCACCCTGGCGGACAGTTCCCTTCGATATCACAATACCGACATATCCGCCTAAAAATTAATTATACAAATCATTTATCTCCAACACACTGCCAAATTGAGAGCTCTTGAACACATACACACTCTACAGACTGATGGTCATATCACACAGACCATCTACACTGATGGATCTCTAAACACCTGCCTGTGGGAGGGCTGAAGTGCTATTGTTGTGACTCAACCTGACGGTAATATAATTGAGAAAGGAGTTAGAATTAACAACTGGGCATCCACTCTACAAACTGAATTAGTTGCCATACTCACAGCTATTAAATTCATTGAAACCACTGTTACTGACAATCTCATCATCACTGACTCTCTATCCTCACTACTTGCCCTTGGTACCCTCGACTCAGGTTGTCACGCTCTTGTCTCTGAAGCCAGACACAAATATGCGTGCCTTGTTGACCGGGGTGTCAGGGTCAAACTGTTGTGGATCCCCTCTCACATAGGCCTCATAAAACATGACAGAGTTGATGCCCTCGCCAAACTCGCGTCTAACAAAGACACCGTTGAATACAATTTGGGTCTGTCAAAAAGAACACTTAAAACTGTAATTAGGAAAGAACTTATTGATGATTTTGACGCAAGTAGACAAGTGCAAACAGGCACTAGTCGATCCATAGTTTACCATGATGAGATGTATCAAGTGAAACATGTATATGGAGCAAGTAACAAGATCACTAGATTACAAGATGTTGTAACCGCTAGATTAAGGTTAGGGATATAAGTACTTTGGCAGTATGTTCCTCAAGCAGATGTAAACAAACTAGGTAGCGTGTGGCCATACATATGGCCACACTTGAACACTACGTCCTCGACTGTGTGAAGATAGAACCTTTTAGGGACAGGTCCAAGCACACTGTGAGTGAAATGGCACAACACTTCATCTCTGTAATTTGGCAAGATAGCCGACATATTAAGATTGTATCCACTTTTTTGCACTTAGTAACTATATCAATTCTCATGTACAGAACCAAATACGCAATGTGCTTGAATACCTCCCACGTAAATGTGAATAACAAAGTGTGAGGCCAGACATACTGCCTCACACGCCTGTTCTCACGCATTTGTGAATAAGTTACCCTTTATGTATAGAACTAAACAAATAATGTAAATGAAATACTGTGTAACTTTCAGTGCCATAATATCCTGACAACGGGGGTTAATTATTATGACCCTTTGTAAACCCTACTCTGTAATCCTTTTGCGCTACCGCTCACAGGATGAGTGTGGGGTGCACAATAAAGTAGCCGCTGCAAGCGGCAAAATAAAAAATCATTGAAATCAGTCGAGGACCGGTTTAATTGGATGATGAAGTACTGCAAAGAGCACAGCCACAACATTTAATTCCGGCAAGGTAAGAACCGGAACCTTATCAAGTGTCAGACTCTAGAAGTCTATGAAGCCCTTAGTACTGTCGGCTTCAACGGGGTGGTCATGGTGCCACCCCCAGCAGACGCTGAGGAATGTTGTCACATCCTAGTGAAACGTTTTCCCTTATACGCTGACATCGAGGATGCGCGTGAATTCAATCCCAGCATACTGAGTATACGTCGCCATTACCGGGGGGAAAATCCACAAGCCTCTGTTATTGTCAAGTGGAAGGGAAAGGAATGCCCAGTCACTGTGAAAGCCCTTCCAATCCTTCCACCATTATATGCAGAACCTTATCACCCTGAGAATGCATTTTGTGTCTGCTGCTCTCATTGGGGGCACATTTTCACTGCCTGCTGCCGACAGGATCGCCCCAGATGTCGATTCTGTTCGCGAAACCACAACTCCGCCGTCTGTGGCCAGAAAATAAAAAAACACACCAATTGAGGTGGCGTGGGCTATGTAATTGTTCCCAGGTGCTGTAATTGTGGCGGCCGCCACAATGCTGACTCATGGCAGTGCCCCCGTCGCCCGTCTGTCCCAGGGGAGAGGCCTCCCCGAGGGCCGCGTCGACCACAACGCTCCCCCTAGTCTACTGGGACACCTGCCTCTGCCTGGCTTCACCAGGCTACACCACAACAACGGCACCTGCCGTTCCCTAACTCAACCACAACCGAGCCTCGTCCCTGTCTCTATCCTGACTCTGTCCAGCCTCGTGCTCCCACCAGTGCCCCCTAACAACCCCCCCTTACCCCCACGCTGTCAAGCCTCGTGCTCCCACCAGTGCCCCCCCACAACCCCCCAGTGACATGACACAGATCATGTCCCTCTTCCAAGAATTTGCCAGGCATGTTGAGCAACTCTTCTCTACACTCTGTACCGCCATCTCCGACCTACACAACCAACTCTTGCCCGAGGCTGCCACCCTGTCACTCCCCTCTTTTGGTTTGACACAAGCTGGTAGCCCCCCCTGCTCACTGCCTGTGCGTCCTGCTGCCCCCGCGCCAAGCCCTGCCTTATCCTCACGTCACGTGGTGGCTCAACCCATCTACCCACCGCAAGCCACGCCCGCTCCTGTGCTGTCTCCACCAGGGCTCCCTTCCGGACCTGACGACTCCACTCCCGGCCACCCAAGCTCCGCCGACATGCCTGCACCTATGGCCCATCCGTCCACGTCAGGGGTACATGTGTACCCAACCAGCCAGCCTGAAATCAGTCTAATACACCACAATGGATAGCAACGCTACAGGACTGCAGGTACTCACCTGGAACATAAACGGCTTACAAAACAAGTTTGGTGCCCTCAAAACCTATGCCTACACTGAAAATATCGACGTGTTGTGCCTCCAAGAAACGCGGCGTGCTGCTGGTACCCATGTGCTCAGTGGCTACACATGTGTTGAGAGCCCATCCACCCCTGTTCTTCGCATCGATGGACTACCACTAGGCCATGCACGTGGACTGCGGATCGACTTCAAGAAGGATGTCCCCTATCAACCTCTCGACGTCCCCCTTGATGACGACACTAACGCACACGCCATCACAATCACACTAAAAGGTATGTCCCTCAATATTGTGAATGTTTATGTGCCTCCCTCCAACCCTACTGTACCTGTCCTACCACACCATATCACCTCCACCCCCACCCTCCTTGTGGGGGACCTCAATGCCCGACACCCCAGTCTCGGCTCCTAGGGGCCCCACTCAAACTCCCGGGGTAACTCCTGGCTCTCCTACCTACAAACCACTGATGACCCTGTACGTCTTCTCTGCCCTCCTTCACCCACCCACATCGGGGGAGGGAAACTTGACTACATCGCCCTCTACTCTGACCCTCACCGCCCACACTCCACCCACATCCCCCACAGTGACCATTTCCCTATCCACACTACTCTCCAGTACGTGAGAATATCCCCCCCCCCACCCAAGGGCCCTAGGCTCAGCCTACCCCCTGCCAACATACCTGCCTTCATCACTACCATTGCTGAATGGTTTCAGGATTACACTGTCACCACCGCAGACCAACTCTACCTTGATCTGTCCAAACAATGCACTACCCTCCTCCGCCCTGCCCCAAAACACCGCCGCCCTAACCGCCAGCCCAGGAGTCATTGGAATGTTAATCGCGACCCTCATGTTAAGTCTATCCGAGTATGGCACCGACTAGCAGTCGACCAGTGGAAGAAATCTCCCAGCTCCCCTGATGCTCTACGCTTCCTGATGCGCACAAATAAAGAGCTCCAATCTGCCATCACTCTCGCACGAGAGAAGCAGTGGTTTGACTTTGCTTCTTCTATTGATCAGTCTACTTCTATAGGTGATATATGGCGCATCATTAACCGTGCCCGGGACATCAACGCCAGACCCGCGCTCCACCCCAGACCAGCTGCCCGAGCCGAGGCGCTCTCCCAGACGTGGCAGGAGGCCGCCTCCATTGATGCACTACCACCCGCTGTACGAGACCTCACCCTCGCACTGCAACCATAACGCCGACAGCTCATCTCCGAGTACCAAGACCTATCTGCAGACACTGACGTGCCTTTCACACAGTATGAACTGCTCAATGCTGTTAAGCGCGGCCGGTCCACCGCCCCTGGCGATGACGGCGTCACATATGAAGTGCTAAATGCCCTTATTGCCACCCCTGGTAACCCCCTCCTCTGTCTATTTAACCTCTCTTATGATACTGGTCAGCTGCCTCACTTATGGAAGACTGCCACCACCATCCCATTCCCTAAACCAGGCAGACAAGATGAATATCGTCCAATATCCCTCATCTCCTGCTTCTCAAAGATGATGCAGCGCATGATACGCCACTGCCTCCACTGGAAAATTGAAGCCCACCTGCACCCTGACCTCTATGGTTTCCGCCCCGGAAAGAGTACTGCTCACTGCATCGCTCACTACATGGCGAACACCTCAGCCAAAACCTCCCTCTTCGTCGACTTCAAGGGTGCTTTTGATAAAGCCAATTGTGAAGTGATCCTTGAGGGTCTCACTCACATGGATGTGAAGGGCAAACTCCTCACGTGGATTGCTGACTACCTCTCCCGTCGACAGGCCCGTGTCCGGTTTCAGGGCCACTACTCTACGAGCAGGGACCTTGATCTTGGCACGCCTCAGGGAGGTGTACTCAGCCCTACACTCTTTAATGTACTCATGAACTCCATCTGCCGCCTCAATGACATCTTTGCTGAGCGCGCCCTAGACGGTCACATCATAAGCTACGCTGATGATATTCTCCTCCAAATTACTACAGTGCAACATGAACAACCTATACTCTCCACGTTCGCCCGGACCTGTCAAACACTCGGGCTAGTCATCTCACATACTAAAACCAAGTTCATCTCACACTTCCGGCGTCAGACTCCGCTGACTCTGCAAGGACAAGACATCGATCAAGTAAGCACCTACAGGTACCTTGGTCTACCCGTGCGAGCCACTACCAGCGCCACCACCTCTGCTGTCGCCGCCCACGTCATCTCCCAGTGCCGCCAACGAACGAGGCCCCTCCAGTCCCTTACCCACGGCCTCAAAGGAGCCGCTGTCAGGGTCCTACGCCTCATGTACATTGCTATCGTCAGAGCTGTCATAGATTATGCCTCCCCTGTCCTTGTAGTTGCCTCCCAATGCGAGAAACGAAGCATAGAGAAAATCCAAAACAGAGCGATGAGACTCATCCTCGGCTGCCCTGTGACCACCAGAATAGAAGTCATGCAGCATGAACTGATCCTGCTTCCAGTCTGCGATCGAATTACTGCTCTCAATGCCATCCTAGGTGTTAAACTCCTTCACAGTGAGAAACCGACTCCCCTGTCTCGCTCACTGAACTCACATCTTGACTCCCTCCTGCGCCGGCCTGCCCCCATTACCTCTCCCTCCCTCTCTCAACACTGGCCCGTCCACACTGCTGCTGACATCCTGCGTTATCACCTCTACACCCCCTCGACCTCTCTCCCTCCCGAGTACACTCATCCACCTCTACCGCCGTGGACCTCCCCGTGTGTTGATGTTGTCGTCCACACCTTCCCTGGTCGTAAATCCACCCAACTGCGGTATATGCCTTGAGCAGATTGATCATGTCGCCTCTTCTCTTACGACCTCTCTCCCTCCTATGCTCGTCTTCTGTGATGGGTCTGTCACCACGCTGGGCTGCGCTGGGGCAGCTGTATGGATTCCTGAGCGCCAGGCCCGCAAGAAAATCAGGGTCCACGACTGGGCCTCCTCCACTGACACTGAAAGCATAGCCATCCTCACGGGCATTCATGAGGGGGCGACCTATGCTCGCACTGAACGCCGGAACCTCCTGATAATCAGTGACAGCACTTCTGCGCTAGCGAGGCTCAAATTACCCCCCCCCCTCCTCCCCTGCTGCCCAACACACCCTAGCCGCCGTCGCCAATCTAGAACAAACTGATGACATCCGTGTCAAGTTTATTTGGATCCCGTCACATATAGGAATAACTGCCTGTGACACTGATGATCGACTTGCCAAAGAAGCGACACAAGAAGAAGATATTGAAGCCACCCTCGCCCTCTCCCTGAATCATCTCAAATCTCGCATACACGCCACACAACGAGAAGCATTCGACGTAAAATGGACACACCTGAAACAAAGGGGCAGCGTCACACTATGCCACTATGACGCTGTAACCGGTGACTCCAACCGCCACTACAAAGAGTATCAATCTCTGACTCGATCTCAACAGATTATATACATGAGACTGCGCCTAGGGTACAGGTACCTATGGGAGTACATTGGCAACCCTGAGCCTGGCCGCACTGTTTGTAAACTTTGTGGCCAACCCGACTCTCACACCCTCCGTCACTACATCCTCACTTGCCCTATGACCTCCTCCTACAGGTCCCCAGCCGTTACCAACACCTCTTCCCTCCCTGACCAGATATCCCTCCTCCTAGTCACAGGCCTGGCACTTGACATTATTAGGGACCTGCCACGCTTTGCTATAAACAGATGAAATGTACCGGGAATTTCCCCCCCCCCCCACACACTCATCATTCTGTCACTTTATGTAACTTGCTGACAAAACCCATGACCCTTCAGGCTTCCACGCCCTTAATGCATGAGTCATAAAGGCAAGCATGAACTCTGCATGCTTCCCAGTTGGGCACTGTAAACGCTTCTGTGCTTCACCTTGCACAGGATGTAAGGGGGCGCCCAATAAACTAGCCCCCTCCGGAGCAATCTGTAAAAATTTGTAATCTGGCGTAAGTGCTGGCGTACCGATCGTAACGACCTTCTTATAAGACCTAATAATTTTTTGCCTGATTTACCTTCGTCTCGCAATGGCCCGAGAAATTCAGCTCATTGTCAACATACACACCTAGATCCTTCTCACACTGTTTTAAATAGTGCAGATTCTTCATCCCGTGGGGCACATGATACGCCTCCTCGCCGTTGGTACGCCCCAGGTGCATCATCTTACACTTCGTGACATTGAATCTCAGTCGCCATTTCTTCAACTATTCCTGGAGCTCAGAGATCCTTCTGCAGCTCTTCACAGTCGGCTTGGTTTCCTGATTTCCCGAAATAACTTGGCGTCATCGGCAAACATTTGTATGGAGGAGTGTACAACGTCAGGCATGTCATTTATGAAACAAACAAACAACAGCGGGCCCAATACACTGCTCTGTGGTACCCCGCTTGTGACTGGTACAGACGATGATTTTGTGCCATTAATCACCACACACTGCTTGCTGTCTTGTAGAAAGTCTTTTATCCACGCTAGGACATTTCCCGAATTCCGAACCCTTCCAGTTTGAATTTCGGCCTTTCGTGGGGTACACTGTCGAAAGCTTTGGCAAAATCTAGGTACATATTGTCGAGATTACCACCCCGTTCCAGAGTATAGCTGCCTACTACCTACTACCTAACAACCACTCTTAGGAAACAAAATTTCACCGTTTAACACAAGACTTCAAGCTTATTAGAAGAAAGGGACTGGTAACAACTGTAGCACCATCACATAATGGGAACACCACAGCCGATTACAATGCCAACACGTGGTAACAATACGTTATATCCACAATAATATTAAATTACGACATTCGCTCAAAGGTTATTGAGGATTTACAGTTTGTATACGAAGACTATTTCTCTGTTTCCTTAATTAAATTCACCTTAGAAAAGGACGCTTTGCATCAACAGTGGACGTCAGAA
The DNA here is from genome assembly GCF_018991925.1 of Homarus americanus. Classification (NCBI taxonomy): domain Eukaryota; kingdom Metazoa; phylum Arthropoda; class Malacostraca; order Decapoda; family Nephropidae; genus Homarus; species Homarus americanus. The sequence continues at coordinate 10,517 of NW_024712495.1, forward strand.
GTGACAACACTTCCATTGCTAATGTCCAAAACAATTATATTTTGCATCTCCCTCTTCATTTAAAGCGCTAATAACAGGTTTATAAAATTGCTGACTCTTTTGGGGTGTAAATATACCGCCAGTCTTCACAACTTACTGTTTAGTTCGAATCGTTTCTTTATTTCCCTACACACTACTGCTGCTAGAAATATCTGAACCACATCTTCGTCAGTGTTCATGCTTATCTTATAATGCTCTAGCCTTTGGAAGGTGGCATGTAATTGCGATCCTGAATATATCTGATTGACTGGTACATATAGGGAATCATCGGTTGGATCAATACCATACATTTGGAGTTTGACACACTATGTAAATGGCAAAAGGATGCACTTGACATATGCTTTACGGATTAAATGCAAAGTTGGGGCTTTACTCTAAAAAATCAAGTTTATTGTGTTGAGTTGCGGCAATATGTAATTCAAAATTCAAGTAGCAGACCACAAGTCTCTTCTCAATTACCCTGATGTGGAAATACAGTTTGAGGGGGTTGCCACTGTTGGAGTATTCTTGCAACAGCTTCATGGAGTGACAATCACCTCGTGGCATAGGCATGAAATATTTATGGTTTGAGTTGACAAAATCCTGGAATTCCAAAACTCACATTTCCCTTTGGCACTATGGGAAAGTTAAATGTACACATTTCTCAACACATCTTCACGAGTACGTGGCCAGGACTTTGCTGCTTCACTGGCACAGAGATGCATGCTTTGTACAACACGTTTAAATATGGTAATGCCAAGCATTTGAACTTTCATTCTGCTAGTTACACAGTTATATTCGCCCGTAATGTTTAACGCCCCATCTGCAGCACATCCAATGAAGTTGTTCAATGGTATTGTAGTGGACGTCTCCCCTACAAACTGAGTAGCTGCATCCCACCTGCGACGCTTTCCTTAGCAACCAAACGAGCGGCGTCACCAGATGCCGACCGTATCCTAGCAACTGAGCCAAAGACAGGTTACTTCTCGGGTTTTCCCAACATGACTCATAGAGGACTCACGGCTGCTGGGTATATAAGCTCTGTCTCTCCATTGAGATTCATTCTCGCCTCACTTCTGCAACACGCAACACCTCCTCCTCTGCCGCTGCCTGGCGGCCCTCGCTTCTCCTCGCCTGCCTGGCAGTCCTCGCTCCCGCCAGCGAGCATGGTGACCCACCAGCTGTCCTTCTCTGAGCTTCCTCACCAACCAGCTCTTTCATTCTGGTCTCTCTCCATGAACAAGCAACACCTCCAGCAAGCTCCACGCTGTCAGCATTCATTCAACCAGGAGGCCAGCAACAGGCAACATCTTCTCTAATGAAGCTCCTGCACATCTACCTCCTTCAACACGCTACTCACCGAACGTCTCTACTGAGCAGCTCCTCACCACACGGCACCTCCAGCACCAGACTGTCTATCATATAACTTATATTATACAAGAAAACCACCTTAGAGTTTCCATCCATCCTGAGTGCTAGACAACATTATACCACGAATTCCTACAATACCAAGCTCATGTACTGTAGAGTCTAAGCATAGTTTTTATGCCATTTTGGAAAAGACTTTTAGAAATTGGCATGTTATTAATTCAGGTCTCACCACAGAGAGAGAAAAAGTGAAAGATAGATGGAGAGAGATATATAATAAAATACAGTAGATAGAAGTGAGGAATGAATAGTGAGACAAAGACTGCTTCAATAATTTAGAGATAGAGTAACTGGATGAGAGATCGCACATATATATATATATATATATATATATATATATATATATATATATATATATATATATATATATATATATATATATATATATGACGTGTTTTAAGTCGGAAATTAGTTTCCAATTTAATTTTTTTTATTGTAGTTTAAGTCGTATTTTTCTTTTTTCGACATCTCTCTCTTCATTTTGTTTTGACCAGTACTGTATCTAGTCTGCCTCTTCCATCCGTGAAGTATGAGATTTTATTGTAACTAGAGTAATTCACTAGCGTAGCTAGGGGGGGGCGGGGGGAGCGATCCGCCCCGGGCGGCACTTTTGGGGGGCGGCACTTTTGGGTCTGCTCATCACCCATATCTGCAGCTACTGGAGACGTTAATCCATCCCTTTGTATCGGCGGCAAGTTAATCCTTGTCGTGTCTGACCTAACACCTGACCCACATCATCACGGCCACGTCATGAGCTACACCCTTGCTATGCGCCCTCCCCCGCCACACACACAACCTGTAACCTGTTGAGGATTAAGGAAACATTTTCAAACAAGTACGCCAGTGAGCTCATGTGGTGTGGGTGTGTTAGGTCAGACACGACGAGGATTAACTTGCCGCCGACACAAAGGGAAGGATTAACGTCTCCAGTAGCTGCAAAACCATGCAGTTCTGCACAAGTCTCCATCGTGACAAGACGAGGGGAGGCTAGACGACTTTTAAGTTCTCCTGTGTTTTCGATCCAGTTATTTACTTCGTTGGAAGACATAATACTATAAGGTAAGAAATATTAAAGTATTGGTTATAAAATATTGATGTGACTTTTGCTGCGGTACTGAGATTAAATATTACGATTTTGTTTCACAGCATTGCGATTTTATACCAAGACACTATCCTCACTGGGGTACAGACAAAAGCCCCCACGATGATAAATATGAGTGTCAAATAGATCACGATCACGACGGCATTGATAAAGAGGAGTTCCTCGTTGAGAGAAAAAGACTTCAGCATTTTGTTGCTGTTGCTGCTATAACTATTAAAGACAGAATACAGACGTGGAAAGAAGGCCCCCTTGAACTTTTGCAGTTTATTCAAAAGTATAACCTTGGGAACTCGGTTCCAAATATAGTAATAATGCTGAGGATTTTCCTCATAATTGCTGTTAGTGTTGCTACCTGTGAGAGGAGCTTTTCGAAACTAAAACTGATCAAGAATTACTTAAGATCTACTATGAGCACCTTGCGGTTGAGAAATCTTGCCATACTGTCTATAGAGCGACAATTGACAGATGAAATAGTTTTTGACAATGTCATTGAAGAATTTGCCAACAAAGAAACAAGAAAAGTTACTTTGTAGAAAGTTGTAGTTTTCATTTCAGAAATAAAGATGGTCCTAATTTTTTACACTTTTTTACTTTTTTCCCTATCCTATATGTCGTTTTTGCTTTTTGCTTAACTGTTACTTATAAAGTTTAAGTATGTTTGGTGTGTATTTAAAGCATACTATATTTGAGTATGTGAAAGTACAGTAATATTATAATGGTACACAAACTATTTAATATATATATATATATATATATATATATATATATATATATATATATATATATATATATATATATATATATATATATATATATAAGAGTGAGTCACTGTGCAATATGTATTTTTTGTGGGGGCACGGGGGGGGTGGGCGGCAAACTCAAGGGCCGCCCCGGGCGGCACACACTCTAGCTACGC
>NW_024712496.1:0-22319 GCF_018991925.1 Homarus americanus
CAGTGGCAAACTTCGTTCCAGGTGCATGTGCTCTGGGGTCGGAGGTGTACTGGGGTGTGAAGTGTGCCTGGGGTGTCAGGTGTGCATGGGTGTCGGGTGCCTGGCAGTTGGTGTGCCTGGTGTGGGGTGTTGCAGGGATGTCGGTGGGGTGCTTGGGGTGTGGGGGTGTGCCTGGGGTTTCAGGGAGGGTTGCCTGGGGTATCAGGGGTGTGCAGGGGGTGTCAAGGGTGTGCCTGGGGTGTCAGAGAGGGGTGTGCCTGGGGAGTGTCAGAGGTGTGCAGGAGTGTCAGGGAGGTGTGCCTGGAGTGTGACAGGTGTGCCTGGGGAGTGTCAGGGGTGTGCCTGGGGTGTCAGAGGTGTGCCTAGAGTCTCAGAGGTGCCTTGGGAATATCAGAGCTGCACCTTGGGTGTCTGAGGTGTGCCTGGGGGTGGTGCACCTGGCAGGTTCGTGAGGTGTGCCTGGCAGTGTCTGAGGTGTGACTGGCGGTGTCGGCGGTGTGCCTGGGAGTGTCAGCGGTGCTGGGGAGTGGTGGGGTGTGTGAGGGGGTGACAAGGGTACTTGGGTGTCAGAGGTGTGCCTGGGGAGTGCTATGGGTGTGCCTGGGAGTGTCGGAGGTGTGCCTGGGGTGTCAGAGGTGTGCCTGGGAGTGTCGGAGGTGTGTGCCTGGGAGTGTCTGGGTTGCCTGGGATTGTCAAGGTGTGCCTGGCAGTGTCAGACGTGTGCCTGGGGTGTCAGAGATGTGCCTGGGGTGTCAGGGGTGTGTCTGGGAGTGTCGGGGTGTGCCTGGGGTGTGAGAGTGTGCCTGGGGTGTCGGAGGTGTGCCTGGGGAGTGTCAGGTGGCCTGCAGTGTCAGCGGTGTGCCTGGGGTGTCAGATGTGTACCAGGGAATGTCAGTGGAGTACTGGGGTGTCAAGGTGTGCCTGGGAGTGTCAGGGGGTGTGCCTGGGAGTGTCAGGGTGGGCCTGAATCTCAGAGTGTGCCTGGGAATATCGGAGATGTGCCTAGGAGTGTCAGAAGTGTGCCTGGGGTGTCGGAGTGCCAGGGGGGATTCGGAGGCAGACCTGGGGTGTCAGAGGTGTACCTAGGAGTATCAGGGTTTGCCTGGGAGTGTCGGAGATGTGCCTGGGGAGTGTCGGAGGCGGACTGGGGTGTCAGAGGTGTACCTCCAGAGTATCAGGGGTGTGCCTGGGAGTGTCAGAGGGTGTGCCTAGGAGATGTGAGGTATACCAGGGGTGTCAGTGAAGTGCCTGGGAGTGTCAAGGTGTGCCGGGTATCAGGATGTGCCGAGTATCAGGTGTGCACGAATATCGGAGGTGTGCAGATGGTGTCAGTCAGTGCCTGGGGGTCTCAAGGTGTGCCTGGGGTGTCAGAGGTGTGCCAGGGAATGTCAGTGGAGTGCCTGGGGTGTCAGAGGTGTGCCTGGGGTGTGTCAGAGGTGTGTGGTGTGTCAGAGGTGTGCCTGGGGTGTCAGAGGTGTGGCTGGAGTGTCGAGGTGTGCCTGGGGTGTGAGGGGTGTGCCTGGGGTGTCGGAGGTTTGCCTGGGTGTCGGAGGTGTGCCTGGAGTGTCAGAGGTGTGCCTGGGTGTCAGAGGTGTGTCCAGGGATGTCAGTGGGTGCCTGGGGTGTCAAGGGTGCCTGGGGAGTGTCAGAGGTGTGCAGGTATCAGAGGTGTGCCTAAGGGGTGTCAAAGGTTGTACCTGGGGGTGTCAGAGGTGTGCCTGGGGGAGAGTCAGGAGGTGTGCCTGGGGTGTCAGAGGTGTACATGGGGTGACAGCGGTGTGCCTGGGAGTGTCTGGGGGTGTGCCTGGGGTGTCAGAGGTGTGCTGGGAGTGTCAGAGGTGCACTTGGGGTATCAGGTGTCTGGTGTGCCTGGGTGTCTGGGGTGCACCGGCAGTGTCTGAGGTGTGCCTGGCAGTGTGTGGTGTGCCTGGGGTGTTAGCGGTGTGTCTGGGGTGTGGGACGTGTGCCTTAAGGGTGTCAGGGGTGTGCGAGGATGTCAGTGGTGCCTGGGGTATCAGGAGGTGTGCCTGGGGTGTCAGGAGGTGTGCCAGGGGGTCGTGTCCATGGAGTGTGCCTGGGGTGTCAGAGATGTGCCTGGGAGTGTCAGAGGTGTGCTCAGGTGTCGGATGTGTACCTGGGGAGTGTCAGGTGTGCAGGGTGTCAGAGTGTGCCTGGGGAGTGTCAGGAGGTGGCCATGGGGAGTGTCAGGAGGTGTGCAAGGTGTCAGAGGTGTGCAGGTGTCTGAGGTGTGCCTGGAGTGTCAGGTGTGCCTGGGGTGTGTGGGTGCCTGGGTGTCAGAGGTGTGCAGGATGTCGGTGGAGTGCCTGGGAGTGGAGGTGTGCCTGGGGTGTCAGAGGTGTGCCTGGGGAGTGTCAGAGGTGTGCATGGGTGTGAAGTGCCTAGGGTGTGAGGTGTGCCTGGGGTGTCTGGGGTGTGCCTGTGGTGTCAGGGTGTGTGCCTGTGAGTGTCAGGGGGTGTGCCAGGGGTGTCAGTGGGTACCTGGGGGTGTCAGAGGTGTGCCTTGAATGTCAGAGGTGTGCCTGGGGTGTCAGGGTGTGCCTGGGGTGTCGGGGTGTGCCTGGGGTGTAAGTTGAACCTGGGGTGTCGGAGGTGTAGATGGGTGTCGGAGGTGTGCATGGGGTATCAGGGTGTGCTTGGGGTGTCAGGGGTGCCTGGTGGTGTCTGCGGTGTGCCTGGGGAGTGTCTGGGGTGTGTCTGGGAGTGTCAGAGGTGTGCCTGGGGTGTCAGATGTGCTTGGGGTGTCGGATGCTGTGGAGTGTCTGGGGTGTGCCTGGGAGTGTCTGGTGTGGCTGGCAGTGTTGAGATGTGCCTGGCAGTGTCTGGGGTGTGCCTGGCAGTGTCAGCGTGCCTGGGGAGTGACAGCGGTGGCCTGAGTGTTGGGGTGTCAGGGGTGATGGAGGTGCTCAGGTGTGGGGGTGCCTGGGGTGTAGAGGTGTGCCTGGGGTGTCTGGAGTGTGCCTGTGGGGTGTCAGAGGTGTGCCTGGGGTGTCAGGGGTGTGCAGGGTGTCAGTGGAGTGCCTGGGGTGTGGAGGTGTGCCTGGGGTGTCAGAGGTGTGCCTGGCGGTGTCAGAGGTGTGTCTGGGAGTGTCAGAGATGTGCCTGGGGTGTCAGGGATGTGTCTGGAGTGTCGGGTTGTGCAGGTGTGGAGGCGGACCTGGGGTGGCCAGAGGTGTGCCTCGGGTATCAGAGGTGGCCTGGGAGTGTCAGAGGTTGTGCCTGGGGGATGGTGTTGGGGGTGTACCAGGGGTGTCCAGTGAAGTGCCTGGGAGTGTCAAGGTGTGCCAGGGTGTCAGGTGTGCAAGTTATCAGGTGTGCAGGATATCAGTGTGCCAGATAGTGTCAGTCAGGTACTTGGGTGTCAGAGGTGTGCCTGGGATGTCGGTGTACCAGGATCAGGTGTACCAGAGTGTCAGCAATGTGCCTGGGGTCAGGGGTGTGCCAGGGAATATCGGTGGAGTGCCCAGGGTGTCAGAGATTGTGCCTGGGAGTGGCAGATTGTACCTTGGGTGTCAGGGTGTGCCTGGGAGTGTCAGAGAGGTGTACCTGGGGAGTGTCGGAGAGTGTACAGGGGAGTGTGAGACAACCTGGGAGTGTCGGGAGGGTGTACCAGGTCTTGTCGGAGGGTGTACCTCGCAGTGTCCTTGATATTGCCCTGGGGTGTCAGAGGTGTACTTGTCAGAGGTGTACTGGGAATTGTCCAAGGTGCCTAGGAGTGTCAGCAGGTGTGCCACCAGGAGTGACAGGAGGTGTACCTGGGGAGTGTCCAGAGGTGTGCCTGCGAGTGTCAGAGGTGTGCCTGGGAGTGTCAGGGTGTGCCTGGGGTGTCAAGGTGGCCTGGGAGTGTCAGCCGGTGTGCCTGGAGTGTCAGAGGTGTGCCTGGGAGTGTCAGGGGTGTGCCTGGGGAGTGTCAGCGGTGTGCCTGGGAGTGTCCAGGCGTTTGCCTGGGGAGTGTGAGATGTGCCTGGGAGTGTCGGAGGTGTGCCTGGGGAGTATCGGGTGTGCCTGGGGAGTGTCAGAGGTGTGCTGGGGTTTCAGAGGTGTGCCTGGGGTGTGGTGCAGGAGTGTCTGAGGTGTGCAGGAGTGTCAGAGGTGTTCTAGGAGACCAGAGGTGGCAGGAGTGTCTGGTGCAGCAGGTGTCGAAGGGTGTACTTGCAGGTGTCTGAGGTGTACCTGGCAGTGTCTGAGGTGTACCTGTGGTGTCACAGGGTGTGTCTGGCAGTGTCTGGGGTGTGCTTGGGGAGTGTCAGCAGTGCAAGTGTTAAAGGTGTATCAGGGGTGACAGAGGTGGCTAAGGAGTGTCAGAGGTGTGCCTGGGAGTGTCAGATGTGTGCCTGGGAGTGTCAGAGGTGTAACCTGGGGTTGTCAGAGGTGTAACCTGGGGGTGTCAGAAAGTGTACCTGGGAGTGTCAGAGGTGGAGTGTCAGAGATGTACCTGGGAGTGTCAGAGGTGTATCTGGGGTGTCGGACGTGTGCCTAGGAGTGTCAGGATTGTACCAGGAAATGTCAGTGGAGCGCAAGTGTCAGAGGTGTGCAAGGTGTCAGGGGTGTGCAGAGATGTGGGTGGTGCCTGGAGTGTGGGTGTGTATAGGTGTCAGAGATGGCCTGGAGTGTCAGGGTGTGTTGGGGTGTCGGACGTGTGCACAAGGTGTCAGGAGTGTGCCAGGGAATTTCAGTGGAGTGCAGTGTGAAGTGTGTCAGGGTGACAGAGGAGTGCCAGGAGTGTCAGAGGTGTGCCTTGGAGTGTCAGGGGTGTGCCAGGGGTGTCAGTGGAGTGCCTGGGAGTCTCAAGGGTATGCTGGGGAATATCGGAGGTGTGCCTGGAAATATCAGTGTACCTAGGGCATATCAGTGTGCCTGGGGAGTGTCAGAGGTGTACCTGGGGAGTGTCAGAGTGTGCCTGGGGAGTGTCACAGGGTACCTGGGATTGTCAGATACCTGGCAGTCCAATCCCGGGGGTGCCTGGGGAGTGTCAGAGATGTGCCTGGAAGTGTGGGGTGTGTCTGGGAGTGTCGGACGTGCACCTGGGATGTCAGAGGTGTGCCCAAGGAGCAGTGGAGCACTTGGGGAGTGTCAGTACAGGAGTGTGAGGTGTGCAGTGTCGGAGGCCTGGAGTGTGAGAGGTGTGCCTGGGGGAGTGTCGGAAGTGTGCCTGGGGTGTCCGGACGTGTGACCTGGAGTGTCAGAGGTGTGCCTGGGAGTGTCAGAGGTGTATCTGGGGAGTGTCGGAGGTGTACTAGAATTATGAGAGATGTGCCTGGGAGTGTCGGAGGTGTACCTGGGAGTGTCGGAGGTGTATCTGGCAGTGTCACCAGTGGCCTAGAGTGTCAAGGGTGGCACTTGGGGAATGTCAGGTGGGTACCTGGGGTGACAGGTGCAAGAGTGTGGCAGGTGGCTAACCAAGTTAGTCAGAGGTGTGCCTGGGGTGTCGGAGGTGTGCCCTTGGGGAGTGTGTGCCTCAGGTGTGGGGGTGCCTGGAGGTGTGGAGGTGCCTGGGGTGTAGAAGTGTGCCTGGGGTGTGTCTGGGGTGTGCCTGGCAGTGTCTGTGGGGTGTGCCTGGCAGTGTCTGGGGTGTGCCTGTGGGGTGTCGGCGGTGTGCCTGGGGTGTCGGCGGTGTGCCTGGGGTGTTCGGGGTGTATCCAGGGGTGACAGAGGGTACCTGGGGTGTCAGAGGTGTGCCTGGGGTGTGAGAGTGGACCTGGGGTGACTGGGGTGTATCCTGTGAGTGTCAGGGTGTGCCTGTGAGTGTCAAGTGTGCCAGGGAATCGATTAGTGCCAGGGGTGTCAGGGTGTACAGGGTGTCAGAGGTGTGCCTGGGGTGTCAGGGGTGTGCCTGGGGTGTCTGAGGGTGTGCCTGGGGTGTCTGGTGTGCCTGGCAGTGTCTGGGGTGTGCCTGGCAGTGTAGAGTGTATCGGTGACAGAGGGTACCCTAGGCGTGTCCAGAGGTGTGCCTGGAGGTGGCAGAGATGTGCCTGGAAGTGTCAGAGGTGTACCTGGGAGTGTCGGATGTGTGCCTGGGGAGTGTCTGGGAGTGCAAGTTGTCAGAGGTGTACCTGGCAGTGTCAGAGGTGTACCTGGGAGTGTCAGAGATGTACCTGGGGTGTCAGAGGTGTATGTGGGGAGTGTCGGACGTGTGCCTGGGGAGTGTCAGAGGTGCCAGGGATGTCAGTGGAGTAGCAGGGGTGTGAGGTGTGCCTGGGGTGTCAGGGGTGGCCCTTGGAGTGTGAAGGTGTGCCTGTTGGTGTCAGGGGTGTGCCTGGGGTGTCAGAGGTGTGCCTGGGGTGTGGGGTGTGCCTGGGGTCGGGTGTGCCTGGGGAGTGTAGGAGGAGGGTTTACCTGGCAGTGTCAGCAGTGGCCACACCAGGGGTGTCGAGGTGTACCAGGGAATGTCAGTGGAGTGCCTGGGGGTGTCAAGGTGTGCCTGGGGTATTTGAAGTGTACTCAACGCGTGTTGGCGGTGTACAGCAGGTGTCGGAGAAGTGTACCTGGGAGTGTCAAGTGTGTTGGGAGTGTTAAGTGTACCTGGGAGTGTCGCGGTGTGCCTGGTGTCAGCGGTGTGCCTGGGGGTGTCAGAGGGTGTACCAGGGAATGTCAGTGGAGTGCCTGGGAGTGTCAAGGTGTGCCTGGGTATTTGAAGTGTGCCTCGGCGTGTTGGCGGTGTGCCGCAGGTGTCGGAGGTGTGCCTGGGGAGTGTCAGAGGTGTGTTGGGGTGTTAGAGGTGTGACCTGAGTGTCAGCGGTGTGCAAGTGTTTGGGGTGTGCCTGGGGTGTCAGACGTGTGTGCTTGGGTGTCAGAGGTGCACTTGGGAGTGTCAGAGGTGCACCTTGGGTGTCTGAGGTGTGCCTGGGGTTGGTCTATTGCTTGGCAGTGACTGGGGTGTACCTGGGCAGTGTCTGAGGTGTATTTGGCAGTGTCGGCGGTGTGCCTGGGAGTGTCAGAGGTGCACCTGGGGAGTGTTAGGGGTGTCGGAGGTGTGCCTGGGGAGTGTCAGAGGGTACCTGGGATTGTCCAAGGTGTGCCTGGGAGTGTCAGACGTGTGCCTGGGTGTGTCAGAGATGTGCAAGTGTCAGAGGTGTGTCTGGGGTGTCGGAGGTGTGCCTGGGTGTGAGAGTGTGTAGGTGTCGGGTGTGCAGGGATGTCAGGGTGTGCCTGTGTCGGCGGTGTGTGTGTCAGATGTGTGCAGGGGATGTCAGTGGAGTGCCTGGGGTGTCAAGGTGTGCACTTGAGTGTCAGAGGTGTGCCTGGGGAGTGTCAGAGGTGTGCCTTGGAATCTCGGAGGTGTGCCTGGGAATATCGGAGATGTGCCTAGGAGTGTCAGAGGTGTGCCTGGGGTGCGGAGGTGCCAGGGAGTGTCAGGGGCCTGGGAGTGTCGAGGTGTGCCTGGGGTGTCAGAGGTGTGCCTAGGGTATCAGAGGTTTGCCTGGGAGTGTCAGGTTGTGCCTGGGGTGTCTTAGGCGGACCTGGAGTGTCAGAGGTGTGCCTCAGTATCAGAGTGTGCCTGGGGAGTGTCAGAGGTGTGCCTGGGAATGTCAGAGGTATGCCAGGGAGATTCAGTGAAGTGCCTGGGGTGTCAAGGTGTGCCTGGGAGTATCGGAGGTGTGCGTTGGGGAGTATCGGAGGGTGTGCCTGGGAAATATCTGGGGTGTGCCAGATAGTGTCAGTCAGGCTGGGGAGTCTCAAGGTGTGCCTGGGGTGTGAGGTGTACCAGGGATGTCAGTGGAGTGCCTGGGAGTGTCAGAGGTGTGCCGGAGTGTCTGGGTGTGCTTGGAGTGTCAGAGGTGTGCCTGGGAGTGTCAGATGTGTGCCTGGGTGTCAGGGTGTGCCTGGGGTGTGGGGTGCCTGGGGTGTGGGTGTGCCTGGGGTGTCGGAGGTGTACCTGGCAGTGTCAGAGGTGTGCCTGGGGTGTCAGAGGTGTGCCTGGGGAGTGTCAGGGTGTGCCTGGGAGTGTCAGAGGTGTGCCTTGGAATCTCGGAGGTGTGCCTGGGAATATCGGAGATGTGCCTAGGAGTGTCAGAAGTGTGCCTGGGAGTGTCGGAGGTACCAGGGGTGTCAGAATACCTAGGAGTGTCAGAGGTGTGCCTGGGAGTGTCAGAGGTGTGCCTAGGAGTATCAGAGGTTTACCTGGGTGTGTCAGGTTGTGCAAGTGTCAGGAGGCGGACCTGGAGTGTCAGAGGTGGCCTCAGAGTATCAGAGGTGTACCTGGGAGTGGAGGTTGGCAGATGTCAGAGGTATGCCAGGGGAGTGTCAGTGAAGTACCTGGGAGTGTCAAGGTGTGCCTGGGAGTATCGAGGTGTACCTGGGAGAATTATCGGAGGTGTACCTGGGAATATCGGAGGTGTGCAGATAGTGTCAGTCAGGTACCTGGTGTCAGAGGTGTGCCTGGGGAGTGTCACAGGTGTGCCTTGGAGTGTCAGAGGTGTGCCTGGGAGTGTCAGAGGTGTGCCTGGAAGTGTCAGAGGTGTGCCTGGGTGTGAGGGGGTGTGGAGTGTCGGAGGTGTGCCTGGGAGTGTCGGAGGTGTGCCTGGCAGTGTCAGAGGTGTGCCCTGGGAGTGTCAGAGGTGTGCCAGGGAATGTCAGTGGAGTGCCTTGGGTGTCAAGGTACCTGGGTGAGGTGTGCCTGGGGTATCAGAGGTGTGCAGGGAGTGTCAAGGTGTGCCTGGGGTCAGAGGTGTGCCTGGGGAGTGTCAGAGGTGTGCCTGGGGTGTCAGAGGTGTGCCTGGGGTGTGAGGTGTGCCGGTGTCTGGTGTGCCCGAGTGTCAGAGGTGTGCCTAGGGTGTCAGAGGTGCACTTGGGGTATCAGGGGTGCTGTGGGGTGTCTGAGGTGTGCTTGGGGAGTGTCTGAGGGTGCACCTGGCAGTGTCTGGGGTGTGCCTGGCAGTGTCTGGTGTGAACTGGCAGTGTCAGCAGTGTGCCTGGGAGTGTCAGCGGTGCACCTGGGAGTCTTAGAGGTGTATCAGGGGGTGACAAAGGGTGCCTAAGTGTCAGAGGTGTACCTGGGGTGCTATAGGTGTGCCTGGGAGTGTCAGAGGTGTGCCTGGGGAGTGTCAGAGGTGTGCCTGGGAGTGTCAAGGTGTGCCTGGGGTGTGAGATGTACCTCAGAGTGTCAGCGGTGTATCTGGGAGTGTCGGACGTGTGCCAGGGAGTGTCAGATGTGTGCCAGGGAATGTCAGTGGAGTGCACCGAGTATCAGGGTGTGCCGGGGTGTCAGATGTGTGCCAGTGTCATAGGTGTGCATGGGGAGTGTCAGAGGTGTGCCTGGGAATGTCAGAGGTGTGCCTTGGGTGTCAGACGTGTGCCTGGGAATGTCGGAGGTGTGCCTGGGGTGTGAAGTGTGCCTGGGGTGTCGGAGGTGTAGATGGGGAGTGTCGGAGGTGTGCCTGGATGTGTCAGAGGTGTACTTGGGTTTGTCAGAGGTGTGCCTGGGAGTGTCAGCAGTGTGCCTGGAAGTGTCTGAGGTGTACCTTGCAGTGTCTGAAGTGTGTACCAGTGTCAGCGGTGTGCCTGGGAGTGTCAGTGGTGCACCTGGGTGTCAGAGGTGTGCAGATGTCGGTGGAGTGCCTGGGGTGTCAAGGTGTGCCAGTTGTCAGAGGTGTGCCTGGGGTGTCAGAGGTGTGCCTGGGAGTGTGAGAGTGTGCCTGGGGTGTGCTGGTGTGCCTGTGGTCAGAGGTGTGCCTGTGAGTGTCGGAGGTGTGCCTGGAGGTGTGGGGTTGCCTGGGGAATGTCGGGTGTGGATGGGGTGTCGGAGGTGTGCCTGGGAATTATCAGGGGTGTGCTGGGAGTGTCAGAGGTGTGCCTGGTAGTGTCATCAGGTGTGCCTGGGAGTGTCTAAGGTGTGCCTGGGATTAGAGGTGTGCCGAGTGTCGGCGGTGTACCTGGAGTGTTAGAGGTGTATCAGGGAGTGACAGAGGATTGCTGGGGAGTGTCAGAGGTGTGCCTGGTGTGAGAATGCCTGGGGTGTCTGGGATGTGCCTGTGAGTGTCAGAGGTGTGTGCCTGTGAGTGTCGGAGGTGTGCCTGGGGAGTGTGGGGTGTGCCTGGGAATGTCAGGTGTAGATGGGAGTGTCGGAGGTGTGCCTGGGGAGTATCAGGGTGTGCCTAGGGTGTCAGAGGTGTGCCTGGGAGTGTCAGAGGTGTGCCTTGGGTGTCAGAGGTGTGCCTGGGAGTGTCAGAGGTGTGCCTGGGGTGTGGAGGTGTGCCTGGAATGTAGGGGTGTGCCTGGGGTGTCGCAGGTGTGCCTGGAGTGTCGGAGGTGTGCCTGGGAGTGTCAGAGGTGTGCTTGGGAGTGTCAGAGGAGTACCTGGGAGTGTCAGCGTGTGCCTGGGAGTGTCTGAGGTGTACCTGAGTGTCAGAGGTGTGCCTGGGAGAACAGAGGTGCACTGGTGTCAGAGGTGCACCTTGGGTGTCTGGGGTGTGCCTGGGTGTCTGGGGTGTGCCTGGCGGTGTCTGGGGTGTGCCTGGCAGTGTCTGGGGTTTACCTGGCAGTGTCTGAGGTGTGCCTGGGAGTGTCAGGGATGTGCAGGGGTGTCAGTGGAGTGCCTGGGGTGTCAGAGGTTTGCCTGGGGTGTCAGAGGGCACTTGGGAGTGTCAGCGGTGTGCCTGGGAGTGTCTGGGGTGTGCCTGGGGTGTCAGAGGTGTGCCTGGGGAGAGCCAGAGGTGCACTTTGGTGTCAGAGTGGTGCCTTGGTGTCTGAGGTGTGCCTGGCAGTGTCTGAGGTGTGCCTGGCGGTGTCTGAGGTGTGCCTGGCAGTGTCAGCGGTGTGCCTGGGGAGTGTCAGCAGTGCCTGCAGTATCAGGTGTGCCAGGGAGTGTCAGAGGTGTGCAGGGAGTGTCAGTGGGTACCTGGGGTCTCAAAGGTGTACCTGGGGAGTATCAGAGGGTGTAACTGGGAATATCGGAAGTGTGCCTGGGAATATCGGAGGTGTGCCTGGGAGTGTCAGAGGTGCCTGGAGTGTTGGATGTGTGTCCTGGGGGTGTCACAGAGTTCCTGGGATTGTCAGAGGTGTGCCTGACAGTGTCAGAGGTGTGCCTGGGGGTGTCAGAGATGTGACTGGGAGTGTCAGGGTGTGCCTTGGAGTGTCAGAGGTGTGCCTGGGGTGAGGTTTGTCTGGGAGTGTCGGAGGTGTGCAAGTGCCGAGAGTGGCCTGGCAGTGTCAGCGGTGTGCCTGGGGGTGTCAGGGGTGTGCAGGGGAATGTCAGTGGAGTGCCTGGGAGAGTCAAAGGGTACCTGGGAGTGTCAGAGGGTGTGCTTAGGAGTGTCAGAGGTGTGCCTGGGACCGTGAGAAGTGTACCTAGGGTGTCTGCCTAGGAGTGTGAAAAGTGTGTAGGAGTGTGAAAAGTGTGCTTGGGGTGTCTGGTAGTGTCAGAGGTGTGCCTGGGGTGTGGGGGTGTGCCAGGGACTGTCGTGGTGTGCCTGGGGTGTCTGGGGTGTGCCTGGGGGTGTCGGGTGCACCTTGGGTGTCTGAGGTGTGCCTGGCAGTATCTGAGATGTGCCTGGCAGTGTCAGCAGTGTGCCTGGGGAGTGTCAGCGGTGTGCCAGTGTCAGGGGGTGTGCCTAGGGTGTCAGGTGTGCCAGGGGGTGTCAGGTGCGTGGGATGTCAGGGGTGCACCTTGGTGTCTGAGGTGTGCCTGGGGATGTCTGGGTGTGCCTGGTGTCTGGGGTGTGCCTGGCAGTGTCTGAGGGGTGTGCCTGGCAGTGTCGGTGTGCCTGGGGTGACAGCGGTGTGCCTGGGGAGTGTTAGAGGTGTATCAGGGGGTGATAGAGGTGCCTAGGAGTGTTGGGGTGTGCCTGGGGTGTGAGAAGTGTGCCTTTGGTGTCACAGGTGTGCCTGGGGATGTCAGGGGTGTGCCAGGGGTGTCAGTGGGTGCCAGTGTCAGAGGTTGCCTGAGTGTAAGAGTGTGCCAGGGTTTCGGAGGTGTGCTTGGGGTGTCAGAGGTGTGCTTTAGGTGTGGGGGTGTGCCTGGGGTGTCAGGAGGTGTGCCTGGAGTGTCAGAGGTGTGCCTGGGAGTGTCGAGGTGTACTTGGGAGTGTCAGGGGTGTGCCTGGGTGTCAGAGGTGTGCCAATGATCAGTGGTGCCTGGGGAGTGTCAGGGGTTTGCCTGGGGAGTGTCAGGGTGCTTGGGGTGTCAGAGGTGCTCCTTGGTGTGTCTGAGGTGTGCCTGGGAGTGTCTGGGGTGTGCCTGGCAGTGTGGGGTGTGCCTGGCAGTGTCTGGTGTGCCTGGCAGTGTCAGCGGTGTGCCTGGGGTGTCAGCGGTGTGCCTGCGACTTGTTGGGGTGTATCAGGGTGACAGAGCCTAGGAGTGTCAGGATGTGCCTAGGGAGTGTGAGAGTGTGCCTGAGAGTGTCTGGGGTGTGCCTGTGGTGTCAAGGTGTGCCTGTGAGTGTCAGGGGTGTGCCAGGGAGTGTCAGTGGAGTGCCAGGGGAGTGTCAGAGGGTGTACCTGGGAGTGTCAGATGTGTGCCTGGGGAGTGTCAGGGGTGTGCCTGGGAGTGTCAGGGTGTGTCTGGGAGTGTCGGACGTGTACCTGGGGTGTCAGAGGTGTTCAGGGGATGTCAGTGGTGCAAGTGTCAGAGGTGTGCCTGGGGTGTCAGGAGGTTGGTAACGGTGTCAGGAGGTGTGCCTGGGAGTGTGGGGTGTGCCTGGGTGTCGGGTGTGCCTGGGGTGTCAGGTGTGCCTGGCAGTGTCATGGGTGTGCCTGGGAGTGTCAGAGGGTGTACCAGGGAATTTCAGTGGAGTGGCTGGGAGTGTCAAGGGTGCCTGGGGTGTCAGAGGTGTACCGGAGTATCAGAGGGTGTACCTGGGGAGTATCAAGGTGTGCCTGGGAGTGTCAGAGGTGTACCGAGTGTCAGAGGTGTGCCTGGGAGTGTCAGAGGTGTACCTGGGGTGACAGCAGTGTGCCTGGGGGTGTCTGGGGTGTGCCTGGGAGTGTCAGAGGTGTGCTAGAGTGTCAGAGGTGCAGTTGGGGATTATCAGAGGTGCAACTTGGAGTGTCAGGTTGTCCGGGAGTGTCTGGTGCACCTGGCAGTGTCTGAGGTGTGCCTGGCAGTGTCTGAGGTGTGACTGGCAGTGTCAGCGGTGTGCCTGGGAGTGTCAGGGGTGCACCTGGGGAGTGTTAGAGGGGTATCAGGGAGTGACAAAGGTGCCTAGGAGTGTCAGGGTGTGCCTGGGGGTGTCAGAGGTGTGCCTGGGAGTGTCAAGGTGTGCCTGGGGTGACAGAGATGTGCCTGAGAGTGTTGGCGGTGTATCTGGGAGTGTCGGACGTGTGCCTGGGAGTGTCAGTGGTGTGCCTGAGTGTCTGGTGTGCCTTTGCAGTGTCTGGGGTGTACCTGCAGTGTCAGCAGTGTGCCTGGGGGTGTCAGTGGTGCACCTGGAGTGTCAGAGGTGTTCAGGGAATGTCGGTGGAGTGCCTGTGGTGTCAGGGTGTGCCAGAGTGTCAGTGGAGTGCCAGGGGTGTCAGAGTGTGCAGTGTCAGATGTGTGCCTGGGGTGTCAAGGTGCACCTGGGGAGTGTCTGAGGTGTGCCTGGGGAGTGTCAGGGAGAACCAGAGTGTCAAGGTGAACCTGGGGAGTGTTGGTGTGCCTGGGGAGTCAGAGGTGAACCTGGGAGTGGGGGTGTGCCTGGGGAGTGTCAGGAGGTGTGCCTGGGGGTGTCAGAGGTGTGCCTGGCAGTGTCTGAGTGTGCAGTGTCTGGGGTGTGCCTGGCAGTGTCAGCGGTGTGCCTGGGGTGTCAGCGGTGCCCTGCAGGTATCGGAGATGTGCCAGGAGTGTCAGTGGGTACCTGGGGTATCAGAGGTGTACCTTGGAGTGTCATGGGTTGCCTGGGGTGTCAGGGGTGTAACTGGGAGTCTCAGGTGTAACTGGGAATGTCAGAGGGTGTACCAGGGAGTGTCAGTGGAGTACCTGGGAGTCTCAAAGGTGTACCTGGGAGTATCAGAGGTGTAACTGGGAATATCGGAAGTGTACCTGGGAATATCGGAGGTGTGCCTGGGAGTGTCAGAGGTGTGCCAGTGTTGGATGTGTGACAAGTGTCACAGGTGTGCCTGGGAGTGTCAGGGGGTGTGCCAGGGAGTGTTAGAGGGTGTATCAGGGGTGATGGGGGTGCCTGGTGTTGGGGTGTGCCTGGGGTGTGAGGGTGTGCCTGTGGGTGTCAGGGTGTGCCTGGGTGTCAGGTGTGCCAGGGGTGTCAGTGGGTGCCTGGGGTGTCAGAGGTGTGCCTGGGGTGTGGCAGGGGTTTCGGAGGTGTGCTTGGGGTGTCAGAGGTGTGCCTGGGTGTAGAGGTGTGCAGGGAGTGTCGCAGGTGTGCCTGGGGTGTCGGAGGTGTGCCTGGGAGTGTCAGAGGTGTGCTTGGGGAGTGTCAGAGGTGTGTCCTGGGGTGTCAGAGGTGTGCCTGGGGTGTCAGAGGTGTGCCAGTGTCAAGGTGTGCTGGGTGTCTAGGGTGTGCCTGTGAGTGTCAGAGGTGTGCCTGTGAGTGTCAGGGGGTGTGCCAGGGAGTGTCAGTGGGTACCTGGGAGTGTCAGGGTTTACCTAGGAATGTCAGAGGTGTGCCTGGGGAGTGTCAGAGGTGGCCTGGGTGTCGGAGGTGTGCCTGGGGTGTGGAGTGTGCCTGGGAGTGTCGGAGGTGTAAATGGGGTGTCAGGAGGTGTGCCTGGGGAGTGTCAGAGGTGTGCTTGGGAGTGTCAGAGGTGTGCCTGGTAGTGTCAGGGTGTGCCTAGGGTGTCTGAGGTGTGCCTGGGGTGTCAGAGGTGTGCCTGGCGGTGTCTGAGGTGTGCCTGGTGTCTGGTGTGCCCTGCAGTGTCAGCGGTGTGCCTGGGGTCTGGTGTGCCTGGGGTGTCGGAGGTGTGCCTGGGGTGTCAGAGGTGTGCTTGGGGTGTCAGAGTGTGTCTGGGGTGTCAGCTGGTGTGCCTAGGAGTGTCTGAGGTGTGCCTGGGGTGTCAGGGTTTGCCTGGGAGTGTCAGGGTGCACTTGGGAGTGTCAGAGGTGCTCTCAGGTGTCTGAGGTGTACTGGGGTGTCTGGAGTGTGCCTGGCAGTGTCTGGGGTGCCTGGCAGTGTCTGAAGTGTGCCTGAGTGTCAGCGTGTGCCTGGGGAGTGTCAGTGTGCCTGCGACTTGTTGGGGTGTATCGGGGTGACAGAGGTACCTGGGAGTCAGAGGTGTACCTGGGGTGTGAAGTGTGCCTGGGAGTGTGGGGTGTGCCTGGGGTGTCAGGGTCCAGGGTGTGCCTAGGTGTGAGGTGTGCCTGGGGGTGTCAGGTGTGCCTCAGTGTCAGGTGTGCCTGGGAGTGTCAGAGGTGTGCACAGGTGTCAGAGGTGTGCCTGGGGGTGTCGGTGGGAGGTGGCTGGGGTGTCAGGGTGCCAGGTGTCAGGGGTGTGCCTGGGGTTGTCAGAGGTGTGGGGTGTCAAGGTGTGCCTGGGAGTGTCAGAGGTGTGCCTGGGGAGTGTCAGGGTGTGCCTGGGGTGTCAGAGGTGTGCCTGGGGTGTCAGAGGTGTACTGGGGAGTGTCTGAGGTGTGCCTGGGGTGTCAGAGGTGTGCCTGAGTGTCAGAGGTGCAGTTGGGTATCAGGGTGCCTTGGGTGTCCAGTGTGCCCTGGGGTGTCTGAGGTGTGCCTGGCAGTGTCTGAGGTGTGCCTGGGAGTGTCTGAGGGTTAGCAACTGGCAGTGTCAGGGTGTGCCTGGAGTGTCAGGGGTGCACCTGGGAGTGTTAGAGGTGTGTTCGGGGAGTGACAAGGATTGCCTGGGAGTGTCAGAGGTGTGCCTTGGAGTGTCAGAGGTGTGCCTGGGAGTGTCAGAGGTGTGCCTTGGAGTGTCAGGGTGTGCCTGGGAGTCAGAGGTGTGCCTGGGAGTGTGAGAGGTGTGCCTGGGAGTGTCAAAGTGTGCCTGGAGTGTCGAGGTGTGCCTGGGGAGTGTCGGAGGTGTGCCTGGGGTGTGTGAGGTGTGCCTGGGGTGTAAGAAGTGTGCCTGGGGAGTGTCAGAGGTGTGCCTAGTGTAAGAGGTGTGCCTGGGTGTCAGGGGGTGTGCACTGGTGTCAGAGGTGTACCAGGGGATGTCAGTGGAAGTGCAGAGTTGTCAGGAGGTGTGACTGGGGGGTGTCAGAGGTGTGCCTGGGGTGTCACAGGTGTGCCTGGGAGTGTCTGGGTGTGCCAGGGAGATGTCAGTGGGGTGCCTGGGGTGTCAGAGGTGTGCCTGGGGAGTGTCAGAGGTGTGCCTTGGAGTGTCAGAGGTGTACCTGGGGTGTCAGGGGTGTGCCTGGGGTGTGGTGTGCCTGGGGTGTGAGGGGTGTGCAGGTGTCGAGGTGCCTGGGGTGTCGAGGTTGTCCCTGGGGTGTCAGCGGTGTGCCTGGGGAGTGTCAGAGGGTGTGCCAGGGGAATGTCGGTGGAGTGGAGTGTCAGGGGTGCAGTGTCAGAGGTGTGCCTTGGGTGTCAGAGTTGTGCCTGGGAGTGTCATGGGTGTGCCTGGGGTGTCAGGAGGTGTGCCTGGGGTTGAAGTGTTCCAGGAGTGTGAAGTGCCTGGGAGTGTCAGTGTGCCTGGGGTGTAGAGTGCCAGGGGTTTCAGGTGTGCCTGGGAGTGTCAGGGTGTGCCTGGGAGGTTAAGAAGTGTGCCTAGGAGTGTGTCTGAGGGTGTGCCTGGGGTGTCTGGGGTGTGCCTGGGAGTGTCTGGGGTGTATCAGGGAGTGACAGAGGGAGTGCCTGGGCGTGTCAGAGGTGTGCCTGGGGGTGTCTAAGTGCTACTGTGAGGTGTCAGGGTGCAGCTTTGAGTGTCAGGGGTGTGCCAGGAGGTGTCAGTGGGTGCAGGGGTGTGGGGGTGTGCATAGGGGGTGTCAGGAGGTGTGCCTGGAGTGTCAGGTGTGCCTGGGGTGTGTCAGGGGTGTGCCTGGGTGTCTGGTGTGCCTGGGGTGTCAGGGTGTGCCAGAGTGTAGGTGTGTCAGGGGAGTGCAGAGGTGCCTGGGAGTGTCAGAGGTGTGCCTGGGGAGTGTCAGAGGTGTGCCTGGGAGTGTCTGGGGTGTGCCTGGGGTGTCAGAGGTGGCCTTTGAGGTGTCAGGGGTGTGCCAGGGGGTGTCAGTGGGTGACCAGGGGGTGTCAGGGGTGTGCTGTGCCTGGATAGTGTCAGAGGTGTGCCTGGAGTGTCGGCAGTGTACCTGTGAGTGTTGGGGTGTGTCAGGGGTGACAGAAGTGCCTAGGAGTGTCAGAGGTGTGCCTAGAATTATTGAGAATGTGCCTGGGAGTGTCTGGGGTGTGCCTGTGGTGTCAGGTGTGCCTGTGGTGTCAGGGGTGTGCCAGGGGTGTCCAGTGGAGTGCCTGGGTGTCAGAGGTGGCTGTGGAATGTCAGGGGGGTGTGCCTGGGAGTGTCAGAGGTGTACCTGGGAGTGTCGAGGTGTGCCTGGGAGTGTAAAATGTGCCTGGAGTGTCGGAGGTGTGTGAGTGGGGTGTGGGAGGTGTGCCTGGGGAGTGTCAGATGTGTGCAGGGGAGTGTCAGAGTGTACCTGGTAGTGTCAGCGGTGTGCCTGGGGAGTGTCTGGTGTACCTGGGAAGTCAGAAGGTGTGCCTGGGGTGTCAGGGTGTGCCTGGCAGTGTCTGGAGTGTGCCTGGCAGTGTCTGAGGTGTGCCTGGCAGTGTCAGCAGGGTGTGCCTGGGAGTGTCGGGTGTGCCTGGGGAGTGTCGGGTGTGCACCTGGGGTGTCAGAGGTGTGCCAGGGAGTGTGTCAGGGGGTGGCTCTGGGGTGTCAGCGGTGTGCCACAAGCAGGAGTGTCTGAGGGTGTGCCTGGGTGTCAGGGAAGGTGTGCCTGGGGAGTGTCAGAGTGCACTTGGGGTGTTAGAGGTGCTCCTTGGGTGTCTGAGGTGTACCTGGGGTGTCTGATGTGGCTGCCTGGTGTCTGACGTGTGCCTGGCGGTGTCTGAGGTGTACCTGGCAGTGTCAGCGGTGTACCTGGGGAGTGTCAGCGGTGTGCCTGCGACTTGTTAGAGGTGTATCAGGGGTGACAGGGGGAGTACCTAGGGGAGTGTCAGAGGTGTACCCTAGGAGTGTGAGAGAAGTGTGCCTGGGGAGTGTCTGGGGTGTGCCTGTGGGTGTCAAGGTGTGCCTGTGAGTGTTGGGGAGTGTGCCAGGGTGTCCGGTGGTACCAGGGAGTGTCCAGAGGTGTACTGGGGTGTCAGAGTGTACCTGGGGAGTGTCCAGGGTGTTGCAAGTGTCAGAATTAGCTCAGGAGTGTCGGGCGTGTGCCTGGGAATGTCCAGCAGAGGTGTACCAGGGAATGTCAGTGGGTGCCTGGGAGTGTCAGGGGTGTGCCTGGGAGTGTGGGGTGTGCCTGGAAGTGTCAGAGGTGTGCCTGGGGAGTGTGTGAGAGTGTGCCTGGGAGTGTCGGAGGTGTGCCTGGGGAGTGTCAGGTGTACCCTGGCAGTGTCAGGGTGTGCCTGGGAGTGTCAGGGAGTGCCAGGGGAATATCAGTGGAGTACCTGGAGTGTCAAAGAGTCACCTGGGAGTATCAGGGTGTGCCTGGGGAACGTGTCAGAGGTGTACCTGGGAGTGTCAGAGGTGTACCTTGGGTGACAGTGTACCTGGGGAGTGTCACAAGGGAGTGTACCTGGGAGTGTCAGAGGTGTGCCTAGGAGTGTCAGAGTGCAGTTGGGGAGTGTCAAGTGCGCCTTGGGTGTCTGAGGTGTGCCTGGGAGTCTGAGGCAGTGTGCAGTGTGTACCTGGCAGTGTCCTGAGGTGTGAACTGGCAGTGTCAGCGGTGTGCCTGGGAGTGTCAGCGGTGCACCTGGGAGTGTTAGAGGTGTATGAGGGGGAGTGACAGGAGTACCTGGGGGTGTCAGAGGTGTGCCTGGGAGTGTCAGAGGTGTACCTGGGAGTGTCAAGGTGTGCCTGGGGAGTGTCAGAGATGTGCCTGAGAGTGTTAGCGGTGTATCTGGGGAGTGTCGGACGTGTGCCTGGGAGTGTCAGAGGTGTGCAGGGAATGTCGGTGGGTACCTGGGTATCAGAGGTGTGCAGGTGTCAGAGGTGTGCCTGGGGTTTCAGAGGTGTACCTGGGGTGTCAGGGGGTGTGCATGTGGGGGTGTGCAAATTGATGCAGTTGTGCGGTGGTGGGGTGTGCCTGGCAGTGTGTGGTGTGCCTGGGAGTGTCAGTGGACAGAGTTATCCAGGAGGTGTGCCTTGGAGTGTGCCTGGGGAATGTCGGAGTGTACATGGGGTGTGTGGTGTGCCTGGGAGTGTCTGGGGTGTCCTGTGGTGTCAGGGGGTGTGCCTGGGGGTGTCAGGGTGTGCCAGGGAATGTCAGTGGAGTACCCACCAAATTGTCAAGGGAGTACCTGGGAGTGTCAGAGTGTACCTTGGAGTGTCAGAGGTGTGCAAGTGTCAGGGAATTGTGCCTGGGAGTGTGTGAGGTGTACCTGGGGGTGTAGAGAGTGTACCTGGGGAGTGTAAGTGCACCTGGGAGTGTCAGAGGTGTATCTGGAGTGTCGGACGTGTGCCTGGGAGTGTCAGAGGTGTACAGGGAATGTCAGTGGGTACCCTGGGGAGTGTCAGGGTGTACCTGGGGTGTCAGAGAGTGTGCACAGGAATGTCAGAGGTGGCACATGAGTGTCAGAGGTGTGCCTGTTGGTGTCAGAGGTGTGCCTGGGGAGTGTCAGAGGTGTGCCTGGGAGTGTGAGAGTGTGCCTGGGGTGTCGGAGGTGTGCCTGGGGTGGGGTTTGCCTGGCAGTGTCAGCAGTGTACCTGGGAGTGTCAGAGGTGTACTTGGGGAATGTCAGTGGAGTGCCTGGGGAGTGTCAAAGGTGTGCATGGGGAGTGTCAGAGGTGTGCCTGGGAGCGACGGTGTGCCTGGGAGTGTCGGAGGTGTGCCTGGGAGTGTTGGGAAGTGTGCCTGGGCGTGTTGGCGGTGCACCTTGGAGTCATCGAGGTGTGCCACCTGGGAGTGTCAGGGTGTACTTGGGAGTGTTAGAGGTGTGCCTGGGAGTGTCAGGGTACCTGGGGTGTGTGGGGGTGTACCTGGGAGTGTCAGACTGTGTGTCTGGGGAGTGTCAGAGAGGTGCACTTGGGGTCATCGAGGTTCACCTTGGAGTGTCTGAGGTGTGCCTGGGTGTCTGGTGTGCCTGGCAGTGACTGCGGTGTGCCTGGCAGTGTCTGAGGTGTAACTGGCAGTGTCCAGCTGGTGTGCCTGAGGTGTCAGCAGTGCACCTGGGAGTGTTAGAGGTGTATCAGGGGTGACAAGGTGCCTGGGGAGTGTTAGAGTTAACACCAGGAGTGTCAGTGGTGTGCCTGGGGTGTTAGAGGTGTGCCTGGGAGTGTGTCAGTGGTGTATCTGGGGGTGTTGGACGTGCCTGGGTGTCAGAGGTGTGCCTTGGAGTGTCAGAGGTGTGCCTTAGATGTCAGAGAGTGTACCTGGGAGTGTCAGAGGTGTGCCAGGGAGTGTCAACGATGTGCCTCAGGAGTGTCAGAGGTGAACCAGGAATGTCTGGTGACGTGCCTGGGGAGTTTCAAGGTGTACCTGGGGGTGTGAGGTGTGCAAAGTGTCAGAGGTGTACCTGGGGTGTCAAAGGTGTGCCTAGAGGTGTGTGAGGTGTGCCTAGGGTGTCAGAGATGTGTGCCTGGGGAATTGATAAATTGGTGTATCTGGGAGTGTTGGACGTGTGCCTGCAAGTGTCAGAGGTGTACCAGGGAGTATGAGGGGTTTACCTGGGGTGTCAGGTGTGCCTGGTCTTGTCGGGTGTACCTGTGGCAGTGTCAGCAGTGTACCTGGGAGTGTCAGAGGTGTACAGGGATGTCAGTGGAGTACCTGGGAGTTCAAGCACAAGGTGTACCAGGGGAGTGTCAAGGAACTGTGCCTGGGAGTGTCAGAGGTGTACCTGGGGAGTGTCCAAGGTGTACCTAGGAGTGTGTGGTGCAAGTGTCAAGAGTGTGCCTGGGGAATGTCCCAGAGGTATAACAGAAAGGGAGTGTCAGTGAAGTACCTGGGAGTGTCAAGGGTGTACCTGGGGAGTATCGGAGGTGTGCCTGGGGAGTATCAGGAGGTGTGCCTGGGGAATATCGGAGGTGTGCCAGATGGTGTCAGTCGAGTGCCTGGGGAGTCTCAAAGGTGTGCCTCAGAATTATCAAGAGGTGTACCTGGGAATAATCAGGTGTACCTGGGAATATCGGTGTACATGGGAGTGTCAGGATTGTGCCTGGGGTGTCAGGAGGTGTGCATGGGGAGTGTCTGCAGGGAGTACCTGGGATGGGAGTGTCAGAGGTGTACTTGGAATGTCAGAGGTGTACCTGGGAGTGTCAAGAGGTGTACCTGGGAGTGTCTGAGGTGTGCCTGGGAGTGTCAGAGGTACCTGGGAGTGTCGGAGGTGCACTGGAGAGTGCGAGAAGGTACCTGGGAGTGTGAGGTGTACCTGGGAGTGTCGGAGGTGTACCTGGCAGTGTCAGAGGTGTACCTGGGAGTGTCGGAGGTGTACCTGGGAGTGTCAGAAGTGTACCTGGGAGTGTCAGAGGTGTACCTGGGAGTGTCTGAGGTAACCTGGGAGTGTCAGAGGTGCCTGGGAGTGTCAGAGGTGCATTGGGAGTCAGAGGTGCACCTTGGAGTGTCTGAGGTGTACCTGGGAGTGTCTGAGGTGTACCTGGCAGTGTCTGAGGTGTACCTGGAAGTGTCTGAGGTGTACCTGGCAGTGTCAGCGGGTGTACCTGGGAGTGTCACCGGTGTACCTGGGAGTGTTAGAGGTGTATCAGGAGTGACAGAGGAGACCTAGAGGTCAGAGGTGTACCTGGGAGTGAGAGAAGTGTACCTGGGAGTGTCTGGTGGTGTACCTGGGAGTGTCAGGGGTGCGCCAGGGGAGTGTCAGTGGAGTACCTGGGAGTGTCAGAGGTGTACCTGGGAGGTCGGAGGTGTACCTGGGAGTGTCAGAGGTGTATCTGGGAGTGTCGGACGTGTACCTGGGAGTCAGAGGTGTACCAGGGATGTCAGGGGAGTACCTGGGAGTGTCAGAGGTGTACCTGGGAGGTCAGAAGTGTACCTGAGTGTCAGAGGTACCTGGGAGTGTCAGAGGTATACCAGGGAGTGTCAGAGGTGTACCTGGGAGTGTCGGAGGTGTACCTTGGAGTGACTGGGGTGTATCTGGGAGACTGGATGTACCTGGGAGTGTCTGAGGTGTACCTGGGAGTGTCAGAGGTGCACTGGAGTGTCAGAGGTGTACCTGGGAATGTCGGAGGTGTACTTGGGAGTGCGAGAGGTGGTACCTGGAAGTGTCTGAGGTGTACCAGGGAGTGTCAGAGGTGTACCTGGGAGGTCAGGAGGTACCTGGGAGTGTCGGAGGTGTACCTGGGAATGTTGGAGGTGTA
>NW_024712497.1:0-19285 GCF_018991925.1 Homarus americanus
GCAATGTTCCGGAGAGGAGACGCCACAATCAAAAGTGGCTCCCTCTGGAGGTGTGTTTCTGGCAGAGGATGGGATCCCTGGCGAACCCCCAGGCCCACTAAGTCCTCGTATAGCCACGGCTGCTGACAAGTGAGCGGCCGAGGACACAATCACAATTGACAGACCCAGCATATCGGGACCAGGAGCGACACCCAAAACGACAAACATCATCGTGACCATGGAGTATAAAGGTGCGGGGTCCTTTGACAAAATCCGGTGTGGAATTTGCGGTGCCTTTTTTAGATCTGCTAAGGCATACGCAAACCACACCAGGTCCTCGCACCGAGCGACTCTACAAATCAGGTGCGGCAAATGTCAAGTGCCACTTAGCGACCCTAAAGTCTGTGCAGTCCACTTCAAAAGCTGCTCCCTAGAGGAGCAGCAGGTCTGCGCGGGTCCCCAACACCACACATGTGGCGAGTGTGGAAGGACATTCCCAACTCCGGTGGGACTTACCCAACACACTCGTCACATGCACAAGGGGACCTACAACCAGACCCTTGAGCCTGCCAGGCGGGTTGCCTACTCCACACAGGAAATGCTCCTAGTGGCGGAGGAGGAGGTGAAACTCCTCCAGTCAGGAAGGGGGGTTTCCAAAATCAACCAAGTGTTGATTGGAAGCCTCCCGGAGGGGACAATCCGGCTGGAACGCTTGAGGGCTATGCGCAAGACCCAAAAGTACAGGAACATCGTACGAAGTGGCCTCCAGGAAACAGAAGACCCTGGAAGCAGCCCCAGATCAACCAACGGGGCTGGAGGCGGCACAAGAGCCCTCATACAAGATCAGCTACCCGAGGGGGTCAACGATCCTGACCCCTCTGACCCTGATGACTCCGGGAGTGACCCAGAGCGGGATATCGCCCCGGAGCTGGGGGCGAGGGTCAAGTTATGGGAGCATCTGAGGGCTCTCAGCGAGGAGGAGGAGGAGGGTGACGCATTGGTCGTCAGTCTCAATTCAGTGCTGCGGGCCATTCCGTCCCCAGATGGCCTGACGGAACACCACGTCGAGATGGCGCTGAATGGGCTGGAGGCTGCATTGCGGGCACACAAGCCGAGGCTATTCTCTGGAAGAACGCCTCGGCAAGGAGTAAATAGAGTGTCGCCTAGTTATAGACATCTACCCAGGAGAGTCAGAAAAAGAATGGAGTATGCACAGACACAAAGGGCTTACAAACGCAGCCCAAAGGAGATCGCAAATAAGATCATCAACGATGTCGAATTCGAGGGCGAGAGGCCCTCGGTCGATGAATTCGTAGCGGAATTCCGACCGAGGTTTGCTACTGAATCGCCCCCGGATGACGAACATGTTGAGGTGCGCACGAATGACAGGATGCTAACAATTCTTGACCCCATAGCCGGCAAAGAGGTGGTGGGCGCACTTCGTGGACCGGAGACCGCAGTAGGTCCGGAGAAACCAGAGCTCGACACCGGAGCGCTACGAAGGCTAGGGCCGAGGGTTCTCCTAAGAATATTCAATACATGGCTGTATTTGGCACGGGTTCCTCAATGGACGAAACACAGCAGAACGTCCATGCTTCCAAAAAAATCGCCTTTTGGACCCCCTCTAATTGGCGTCCAATTACGATCGGGTCCCACATCCTTAGGGCGTACTGTAAGATCCTCGCATTCCGGATGGTGGAGAGTGCGGATACAAGTATAAGCCAGAAGGCCTTTAGGTCCGTCGACGGGTGCGGTGAGAACTTAGCACTCGTAGAGGGACTGATAAGGCACGCCCGGAGAGAGAAGCGTAACATCTATATCACCTTTGTCGACGTAGCCAAAGCGTTCGACACTGTGTCGCACACCTCTCTCGACAGGGAACTTCGGCGCTTGGATACGCCTAACCACCTTCTGGATGTTGTGAAGGATCTTTACAGCCACGTAGGGACAAGCATTTGCGTTCCCGGCGGGGAGTCAGACCCCATCCCCATGACCAGAGGAGTGAAGCAGGGATGTCCATTGTCCCCCTTCTTTTTCTGTGCCGTGGTGGATGAGTACCTGGAGTCCCTGGGTCCTGTCGTTGGATACCGCCTGGACGATGTAACGTCGGTGGCGGTGACAGGATTCGCGGACGACCTGGTAATAGTCTCTGAGTCCAGGCTCGGGATGCAGAGGAGCCTGAATCAGCTCGACCGGTTCCTTGGTGCGAGGGGATTGGCCGCGCAGCCCACGAAGTGCGCCACACTGGGTCTTGAGCGGGCTGCAAGGGGTAGGTATGGTGTGAAGCTCAGGGTCGTGACCGAGGAATGCTTCACAATGCTGAACTCGACCACGGGTCTGGCCGAATACCTACCAAGAATTAAACCTGATGAGTACGTGAGGTACTTGGGGCTCCAGGTGGGGCCCTCAGGACTTGAGAGACCGGGGAGTAGGGTCGATGGCGAAAAACAAAAACTCCAGAACATCATGGAGAAAATAGGAGGTTCTTCGCTGAAACCCTTGCAAAAGATCAAGATACTGAAGTCTCAGATTATCCCGAGGCTTCAGTATAGGTACGTGAAGGGATCCTGTTCTATGAACCTTCTCAGGGCACTAGACAGGACCCTTCGCGACCGGACCAGGCAATGGCTCCACCTACCTCGGACGCTAAATACAGCGGCCATTGGCCTACCCATGAGAGACGGGGGCGTGGGAGTGCCCTCGCTACTGGAGACCGTTGCCCAGCAGAAAATGGGACTGCTACGGCGTCTCGAGGCCTCAGACGACCCTGCAGTAAGGTTTATAGCCTCTGGGGGTCTCTGGGGTCGCGAAGTCGGGGCAATGGCGAGGCACTTCCGGGTAGGCCATGTAGACAATAACACCTTGTCTCAATTGAAAAGGTCGCTGTTGCGGAAGAAGAGGGAAGAGTGGAGTACATCCTGGCATGGCAAGGGGGCGGAGAACTTCTTTGGAAGCCGGGCCAGCAATACCATCTTGCGAAATGATCTAGGCCCAGGCAGGAAAGCCATCGACCTATTGCGACTCAGGTCTCAGACCATCAATTGCCGAGTCTCTCGAGCCATTGGCCGGGTGCCTAATGAGGACTTGGGAAGATTGACCTGTCGCCAATGTGGGGAAGAGCAGGAGGATATACTACATCTCTTACAGAGGTGTCCTGCTGCCCAAAACCACAGGGTGACAAGACATGACCGTATCCTTCTTAAGCTAAAACAGTGGCTACAGGGAGAAGGCTTCCATGTACTCTTAGAGCCGCGAGTACAAAGTGGTCACACGTTCGTGAAGCCTGATCTGATCCTGCAGAAAAATGGCCAGTACTCGGTGCTCGACGTCTGTGTGCCCTTCGAAAGCGATATTAACCCCCTTCGCTTAGCTGAGCAGCACAAGATCGATAAGTACCGTGCACACGAGGTCGACATCAGGAGGTTCATTGCTAACAACAGCTCGCTGCCTCCGGTAGCTGCAGTGAACTTCCTGGGTGTTGCCTTCGGTGCACGAGGTGGCATAAGACCAGCCACTATCAAGCTGCTCAGCCGGTTGGGCATCAGACGCGCGGGCATCGAGATACTTGTCACAATGGCCATTGAGGGATCTATAAACATCCTTAGATCCCTCAGACTGCAGGCGGACGGCTAGGATGTCGCTCCGCGGCCCGAATGCTGGGGCTGGGGCGTTCGCCCACACTGCAAGCAGGGCAGTTTGATCTCATCCCTGCCAAAGAGCTCCAATCCACCGGGGTGCTGCTGCTCCCGGGACACACACGGAGTTCGGGCCTGCTGTGGCGGGCGCTCTATTCTAAAAACTTAGACAAGAGGTTCTACTCATTCACTCTTTTAAATTTTTAGCTAGGTTTTAGTCCTCTCCTGACAAGTCGGAGATGACCATCGCTCCGATTCCTTCTGCAACAGAGACACGGACAGCAGCCTCATCCATGAGCTCCACAAGTGTGTCACCACGAGCAACTGGCAGCCCTCCCAAACCAGCAGCCGCCAGCAGGGCCGGCGGGTAATAAATAAGGCCCTTAAAATATCTTTATGGGGTGGGATGGGGTGCCAGTTGCCAACTACATCTAAGACATCCGGTGACCAACATCCAAGCACTACGGGGAGCTCCCTACCAGGATGGATATTGCGGAAGGGAAGAAATGCCAGGAGAGTGGTTGTGCAGGGAACCTGGTAATCCCTGCAAGATAGTCAGATTTTAGGGGCACCGTTGTGCATTTGAGTTTTTAATTTTTAAAGGAAACTAGATAAAGTGAAGAGCGTCCGGGCACGCAGGAAGCGGCTCCGTGTTGTTACTAACAAATATTGTTGTGAGTATTACTAGCCAAATGCCTCGTCATCTAATTAGTGACGCGCATGAATGGATTAACGAGATTCCCACTGTCCCTATCTACTATCTAGCGAACCCACAGGCAGGGGAACGGGCCTGCACTAAACAGCGGGGAAAGAAAGACCTGTTGAGCTTGACTCTAGTCTGATTTTTGTAGAGACATCAGAGGTGTAGCATAAGTGGGAGGTCGTTCCGCCTCCGTGTGGGCCGCCAGTGAAATACCACTACTCTGATCGTTTCTTTACTTACTCGGTGAGACGGAATGGGAGTCTCCCGCGGGAGCGTCTCCTCTTTCTAGCCCTAAAGAAGGGCCGCAGTGGACGTCGTTCGGCGGGCATGGCCGCCGCGTCTAACGAAAGGCGCGCTACCGATCGCTCCGGACATTATCAGGTGGGGAGTTTGACTGGGGCGGTACATCTGTCAAATGATAACGCAGGTGTCCTAAGGCCAGCTCAGCGTGGACAGAAACCTCGCGTGGAGCAAAAGGGCAAATGCTGGCTTGATCCTGATTTTCAGTACGAATATGGACTGCGAAAGCAAAGACCTATCGATCCTTTGACTTTAGGAGTTTTAAGCAAGAGGTGTCAGAAACCACAGGGATAACTGGCTTGTGGCGGCCGCGTTCAAAGCGCGTCGCTTTTGATCCTTCGATGTCGGCTCTTCCTATCATTGTGAAGCAGAATTCACCAAGCGTTGGATTGTTCACCCACTAACAGGGAACGTGAGCTGGGGTTTAGACCGTCGTGAGACAGGTTAGTTTTACCCTACTGTTAAAATGAGGTCGTTGCGATAGTAGTCCTGCTCAACGAGGGAACGGCAGGTCCGGACATATGGTTCGTTCTTGGTCGATCGGCCAGTGGGCGAGGCTCGTCCGTGGGATTATGCCTGAAAGCCTCTAAGGCAGCATCCGGCTAGAAGCAACGATACCGCGTATGGCTCGCATTGGGACGGTCAAAGATATTACGAGACTCTGGCGGGCAGCTTGCTGCACCGCCGGAGAATGGACCCATGCAAGGGAACTTCGAGAGTGTCATCAGTGCGGCTCTCCGTCCCAAATCTGGATCACCGAATGCTGATGTGCCGTACCGAATCGTTCGTAGACGACTTACGTACCGGTCAGGGTGTTGTAGATGGCAGGCAGCATCCTCACTGCGATCCATTAAGACTTCTCCTACCAGGCCGGAGGTTTCACACGCCCCCGATGGCGAAATCCTCCATTACAGCAGCAGCAGTGTCTAGCTGCCTGCTCCAGCAAAGTGTTTAACCTAACCTGGGTTAAAGTGTATTGGTGTCCTGAAGTTTTATAGAGGCTTGCCAGCCTAAGTAAGAGACAAACAAATAATCCAACAACCTCTCCTTGGTGGTAGTAGTAGAGAGTGTGTTGGTGTCCTGAAGTTTTATAGACAAACAAATAATCCAACAACCTCTCCTTGGTAGTAGAAGAGTGTATTGGTGTCCTACAGTTTTAGCGAGGCTTGCCAGCCTGAGTAAGACAAAGAAATAATCCAGACAGCCACTACTACCTAACCTAACCGTGGTGCAGTCCACACCGCTGGAGGTTTCGTCACGCCCCCCGATGGCGAAATCCTCCGTTACAGCAGAAGTGTCTGTTTAACCTAACCTTAGTACAGAGTCTATTGGTGTCCACAATTTTATAGAGGCTAGCCAGCCTAAGTCAATAACAGACAGAAAGAAATAATCCAAGCAGCCAACCTTGGTGTAAAGTCTATTGGCGGCCTAAATTTTATAGAGATATACAGGCAGCCACCACTACTTTCGCCGGAGGTTTCGTCACGCTCCCCGATGGCGAAATCCTCCATTACAGCACAAGTGTCTGTTTAACCTAACCTTAGTACAAAGTCTATTGGTGTCCTCAATTTTATAGAGGTTAGCCACCCGAAGTCAATAAGAGACAAAGAAATAATCCAAGCAGCCACCAACTATCTAGCCTAAACTGTTTAGCCTGACCGTGGTAAATTCTAACGGGGGACCTTAAATTTTATAGAATAATAATACAGGCAACTACCTAACCTAACCAACCACTACCGGGCCGCCTAACCTAACCACTACTTTCGCCGGAGGTTTCGTCACGCTCCCCGATGGCGAAATACTCCATTACAGCAAAAGTGTGTAGCGGCCTGCTCCAAGTATCTGTTTAACCTAACCTTAGTACAAAGTCTATTGGTGTCCTCAATTTTATAGAGGTTAGCCACCCGAAGTCAATAAGAGACAGAAATAATCCAAGCAGCCACCACTATCTAGCCTAAACTGTTTAGCCTGACCGTGGTAAATTCTAACGGGGGACCTTAAA
This sequence comes from Homarus americanus, assembly GCF_018991925.1. NCBI lineage: Eukaryota > Metazoa > Arthropoda > Malacostraca > Decapoda > Nephropidae > Homarus > Homarus americanus. The sequence continues at coordinate 6,620 of NW_024712497.1, forward strand.
TTTTATAGAATAATAATACAGGCAACTACCTAACCTAACCACTACTTTCGCCGGAGGTTTCGTCACGCTCCCCGATGGCGAAATACTCCATTACAGCAAAAGTGTGTAGCTGCCTGCTCCAAGTATCTGTTTAACCTAACCTTAGTACAAAGTCTATTGGTGTCCTCAATTTTATAGAGGTTAGCCACCCGAAGTCAATAAGAGACAGAAATAATCCAAGCAGCCACCACTATCTAGCCTAAACTGTTTAGCCTGACCGTGGTAAATTCTAACGGGGGACCTTAAATTTTATAGAATAATAATACAGGCAACTACCTAACCTAACCACTACTTTCGCCGGAGGTTTCGTCACGCTCCCCGATGGCGAAATACTCCATTACAGCAAAAGTGTGTAGCGGCCTGCTCCAAGTGTCTGTTTAACCTAACCTTAGTACAAAGTCAATTGGTGTCCTCAATTTTATAGAGGTTAGCCACCCGAAGTCAATAAGAGACAAAGAAATAATCCAAGCAGCCACCACTATCTAGCCTAAACTGTTTAGCCTGACGTAGAGTTTTTTAATAAATCTGGTGATATGGAACCACACACAACCGCCCTTAACCTGGGATAATGCAATCAAATGGATAATTGCTAACTATTCTCAGAGATAATGCAATACGCGGTATCGTGGATAATGCAATCAAATGGTTAGTTGCTAACCGGGGGCTGCGCCCCCGGACCCCCTGTGTTAGATACTGTATTTGGTCATGATGAATTGTTTATTAGACTATAAGAACCTTAGACAACCCCCCTTAACCTGGGATAATGCAATCAAATGGTTAGTGGCCTAACTGCCGGCCTAACCTTCTGCGATGGATACAGGTGTACGTTGGTTACACATGCTGAATGCCGGACTGTTAGATACTGTATTTGGTGTGATGAATTTGTTTGTGGGGCCATGGAGCCTTAGACCCTTAACCTGGGATAATGCAATCAAATGGTTAGTGGCCTAACTGCCGGCCTAACCTTCTGCGATGGATACAGGTGTACGTTGGTTACATGCTAACCGGGGGCTGCGCCCCCGGACCCCCTAAGTTTAAAGGAATATGAATACAAAATATATGATTTTTTTTTATCTTTATTCGGGATTAATACCCTTTACTTCTACATAATATGTAACATCCATAATATATACGCAACAGTACAGGTTGGTGCAAGTCCGTACATGAATACTAGGACAGTATGTGGGTTGTGTGTGCGTAGAGTTTCAGAACGGATATGAATTGAGATAGGACAATGACGTCAGAGATAAAACACCGGATGCTCTTGGTAGTGGTAGCTCTCGCGGAGTAGAGGTAATACTGACTCTACTCCGCTAACCTGACGCGTAAATTTGGTGTTTTATCCGTAGAGTTTTTTAATAAATCTGGTGATATGGAACCACACACAACCCCCTTAACCTGGGATAATGCAATCAAATGGATAATTGCTAACTATTCTCAGAGATAATGCAATACGCGGTATCGTGGATAATGCAATCAAATGGTTAGTTGCTAACCGGGGGCTGCGCCCCCGGACCCCCTGTGTTAGATACTGTATTTGGTCAAGATATTGACTCTGGATGTGGTTATGTTCATTTAGGTTGTACTTCAGATATTGTTATATATAAAAAAAAATAGAAAAAATACGACACGGTCGTAACAATATCCTTTCTTGGCACAATAATAATCATACCTAAACTCTATTTTGGCAATAATACTTACAAGTATGCTTCACAGACTGTAATCTTTTTATTTTTAGATTTGGGTAAAATGTACAATTTTGGGCTTTTGACGAAATTTACCGTGAAAACTCTGTTGGCAAATTTCTCACTAATTTATTGTTTTTTTCAGAGTTTTGTTGTGTGTTAATTATGTACTATATTCTATCCATCAATTCCTGTATTTTTCCTCAGAAAAAAAGGTCATTTAACCTGACCTAACTTCTAAAATGCAACTTTTTCACAATTCTGTCCCAAATCTTATTCATGAATAAAAAAGGAAAACAAAGCTTAAAAGAGTGACACAATGACTAGGCGTACTGTCAGATTTTTTTATTTCAATTTTGCTAATACTTAGAGATTTGCGAGGAACACGTAATTTGACGAGTTTCACGAGTTATGGATGGTATTGGCCAATTTCTCTCTAAAATCGTGGTTTTTTCAGAGTTTTGTTGTGTGTTAATTATGTACTAGATTCTATCCATCAATTCCTATATTTTTTCTCAGAAAAAAAGGTCATTTAACCTGACATAACTTCTAAAATGAAAATTTTTCAAAATTCTGTCCTAAATCTTATTCATGAATAAAAAAAAACCAAGAAGCTTAAAAGGGTGACACAATGACTAGGCATACTCTCAGATTTTTTTATTTCAATGTTGCTAATAATTAGAGATTTGCGAGGAACACGTAATTTGACAAGTTTCACGAGTTATGGAATGTGTTGACCAATTTCTCTCTAAATTCATGGTTTTTTCAGAATTTTGGTGTGTTAAATAGGTTCTATATTCCATCAAGCAAATATAATATTTTTTTCCAGAAATGAAGGTCAATTAACACTATCTAACTTCTGAAATGAGAAATTTTCCCAAATATTCCAATTTTTGGGGGTTTTGGCACGTAATTCCAATTCTTATATGGACTATGCACTGTCTTATATTTGTTTCTCTCCAAAATTGTCCACTTACACAACAAACTGAGCTGTGTTGACACTTTCCAACTTGTTCAAACATTTTCCAACTCCTGCTGTGTCTGAAATTTCTCACCATCAGACTAAGTCCTGTCCACTGTCTTAAGGAACAACAATTGTTACTGTCAAACATTATAAGACTTATAATTTGGCATGGGATTCGCTGGTCCCTTTGATGCCTAACATTATGGCACCTTTCATGCATCAGTATCCCAGGTTAGGTAAAAAGGTTATCGAAGGTTCTATAAAAACCCTCAAGCAAGCAAATTCTGTATCAACAGGAGAAGATAAAAAAAGTACTCCAAACAACACCACATAATTGCAGCCCTTTACCACACAACATAAAACTTCAGCAGGGATTTATGAAGGGTTTTTTCTGTTTTTTTCAAACATAAAGGAAAGGAACAACTTAAGCCAATCACACCCAATGTTTCACAGAAATGGCAACTTCATCAAACAACTTCAAAGAGGTTTCTTCAAACTGCTCCCTGGGCCTGTTTTACTACTCAGCTGTCTGAAGGTAAGACTACATTCCAAGCCTTTAACAACACCACATAATTGCAACAACAAGACCACATAATTGCAACACAACACCACTTAATTGCAACACAACACCACTTAATTGCAACCCTTTACCACACACCATACAACTTCAGCAGGGATTTATCAAGGGTTATTTCTTCTTTCTTTCAAAACAAAAGACAATGAACAATTTCAGGCAATCCCACCCAATGTCAAACTCTTTCTCACTCACAACTAACATTGTCACACACATAGCAACTTCATCTAACTTCACAAAGGGTTCTTCAAACTGCTTCCTGGGACAAATTCCATACTAAACTGTCTCAAGGTATTACTACTGTTGCTGTCAAACATTTCCAGACTTAGAATGGGGCAGGGGATTCGCTGCTCCCTTTGTATCTGAATGAGTGCTTCGCATTCATTCACACACGAAAGTTTGGTAAGATTGTGGACTGCTTAACAACCCATTCAGCATCCAACTTCTCCCAACCTTCCTAACTTAGAGGTATGTCCTAACTTAGAGGTGCTCGCTTCACTTAATTATATATATAAATATGGCAGAACCTATCTTTAAAAATAAAGATAATGAGTTTTTTTGGAAAAAAGTGGCGTTTTCTGTTGACTTGGAGAAAATGGGAAATTTTCTTATTTAATGGGAAACTTTGGTATATTTTGTATTTGTCGAAAACCCCCGTTTTCTACGACGCCAGCTGTCTAGGTGATCCCGTTTTGTAGAAGTTTCTGTATTCCAAATATGGCTGTACTTTACGTTGTGAAAAATAAAGACATTGATTATATGCTTTGTTTTTTTAGACTTGTTGTAATTGAAGACTAATCAGTGTGGGCTATCAAATTTGGGATGAATGTCCTGAAGCACACCTGAAGTAATTACATAGTTCAAGATACAGTAAGTCAGGTGGCCTGAAGTGTTTGACAGTGTCACATTCAATAATATAGTGTATGCTTTATCACAAAGTTTACATGCTGAGTGTTACTAACTTGCCAGATGTGTGTGTATTCGACTACATCACATTGTCTGGTTCTGTCCTTATGCTGGCCTAATGCTACAACTGTGAGGTCTCTCTGCATTTCTCACATCATGATTCTGACTTGAATGTTTTTAATTACGGCATTGGACAGACCAAGGTCGTGGTCAACATTTTCTTTCTTACATGCCTGATTCCAACATGGGACGGAATCCACACAAATTCGATACGAAAGTTGTTCTCATTTGCAGTTATCACATTCCTTTTAATATCACATGCAACTTTACATTGATTTCAAAGCAGTTTGAGTCACCCCACCTCCATTTTCTTTGAGGCTAAGTAGATTCCAGTTTGTGTTGTGCTGGCCCAGTTGTTCAGCCTTTGTTTGTTACACTGAAATTATTTCTATGTCAACAATATACAGAGTCCACAAACATGACATTTTTTATAAGTCAACAAACACCACATTTTTTCAGAGTCGACAAATATTTTATAAGTCAACAAACATAATACATTTTTCGAAGTCCACAAATTATCCCAAGTAAACAAAGGATAACAAATGTTTCGGTCAACAAACATAATAAATGTTTAGAAGTCCACAGGATAATAATTTTTATAAGTCCACAACCATTATATTTTCTTCTAAGTCCACAAATTATTCTAATGGGCCTGTTTTGCTACTCAGCTGTCTCAAGGTAAGACTGCTGGTGCTGTCAAACATTATAAGACTTAGAATGTGGCATGGGATTCAAACAACTAAAGATGCCTATGTACTGCACACATCATTGTCACTCCTAAAAATCCCATTTAATTCATATTACGCTATATAACATTCAAATGCACCGCGCTTGTAGAACCTCAGACAACGGGAAACATTGATAAAGGACAACTCAATGTTCCTAGACCTTGTGTTGTATTGTACAGTTATATCATATTAAGTGTATGTGGTCATAGCATTAAGGATAACTCAGGGTATACATAAGATGACTGTTAAAGTCTAGTTGAGCCGGACTAGTGTACTGTAAGACTAAGTGGGGATCAGGGTTTGAAGGTCATACTATTTACGTCTGTCAGCGTGTAGCGAACATAACTCCCATATGAGAACAATGATCTGGAAAAAGGATAAATGTATCAGAACTATGTGAGGTGATCCAGAAACTATACTTGAAAGGAAATATCTTGTATGCGTCGGTATGAATTTAATACACCTCGTATCCTCACGTGACATATACCCACGACAGGTACAGTGATCAGAGAATCTTATGTCTGTGTGAGAGGAGGATCCCTCATTACAGTTTTAAGTGAAGGTGATACACCCCCGCCATGAACATCCAGCCTTTGTTTCAAGGTGCGTCATGTACCCGCCTCAGTTGCCACGTTGATATAATAACCCCAAGAACTAGCAAACCAAGACCTTACATTAGTGTGTAATTTAGGATTAAAATATGGGTTTATAAGGCAATATAGCGAAAAGTGTTAAGGTGAGAAACAAAAGTGAAAATTAAGGCTTGGAAACTGTAGGCCTATGTGACGAGGAGCGGCGGGGCAATGCCCTCAGTCTTCCTCGTTCTACCGCCACCAGTCAGTGAGTCGCCAGTCGCAGTCGGGTGCAGTCGCAGTCAGGAGCAGTAGCAGTCAGTCACAGAGCGAAGTGGAAGTCGGAGAAGGAACAGACACAGCTGATTGGCTAGTCATTGGACCTATCCCACCTTCCCACGTACCTTGGAAAACCCAAGCACCTGACTTCAATTCTCCAGTTAGTTTAACAAATTTATTGGCAGAGCTTGTAGTACAGTCAGGTCTTGACACTGAGGGTGGTATCACTTCTCACTGTCACGCAGGACAGAGGTTCACACACAAAGAAATACATCATATTCATTAACAACTATAAATGTATATAGGTCAGGTTCAAATGGATAATGTCACTGTTCACTGCCATGCAGGACAGAGGTTCGTACACAAAGAGTTGCATCATATTCATTGACAGTACATATACATATATGTAAACACACACACACACATATACATACATATACCTCCCCCACCTGGTCTTCCTCTCTAAATGCCACACAACGTAAACACCTAGAAAAAGTGCAAAAGAGGGCATGCAAGATTATTCTCTCCCCTTCCTACACCACATATCAAGAAGCGCTCAACACACTGACCCTTTCGACTCTCACTGACCATCACCACGGCCTCATCTGCAAATTTGGTAAGAAGCTTCTACACCATCCCCGACACCGGCCCCTACTACCACCTGAGATCCCCTGTCCGAGAAGTGCTGTTCGACACCACAACCGCATCCAGCCCATACGTGCACGAACTGATCGCTATAAGAACAGCCCAGTCCCAACCATTGTAAAAATTATCAATAACATGTAGTAAATCAGTGTATTCACTCCCAGTAAACACTGCTCCCTACACTGTCACTATGTTGAAATGAACTGTAGTTTGAGCTGATCCCCATCTAAGTTACTACACATCTAAGTTACTATATGTCTTATTTGTGTCACTTATGTCACTTGTATATTATTTGTAATTCGTAACCCATTCCCCAAATATGTAACTGTATATTTTCAGCCTTCTGGCTGCCAAGCTCTTTCAATAAACCGTTAATTATTATTATTATTATTATTATTATACGTCGGTCAGATTCATGTGAGTAATGTCACTTTTCACTGCCATACAGGACAGAGGTTCGTACACAAAGAGTGCATCATATTCATTGACACTATATATAGGTCAGATTCATGTGGGTAATGCCACTGTTCACTGCCACGCAGGACAGAGGTTCGTACACAAAGAAGGAAATACATCACATTCACCAGCAGCATATATAGGTCAGTGGATCACATACATTGGAGTCATATTCTAATTGAAGACTAATCAGTGTGGGCTAGCAAATTTGGGATAAACAGCAAGAATGTCCTCAAGCACACCTGATTCAATGAAGTAATTACATAGTTCAAGATACAGTAAGTCAGGTGGCCTGAAGTCTTTGACAGTGTCACATTCAATAATATAGTGTTCAATTGTATGCTTTAAAGGTTTATCACAAAGTTTACATGCTGAGTGTTCCGGTATGGGTACAGCGTTACTAACTTGCCAGATGTGTCTGTATCCTAGCCTAATTCTGGCCACGACTACATCACATTGTCTGGTTCTGTCCTTATGCTGGCCATACCGGTACCTCTTGTTACAAAATTTGTCATATTTACTAATGCTACAACTGTCAGGTCTCTCTGCATTTCTCACTTCATCTAGATCAGAGTTCATGATTCTGACTTGAATGTTACTAATTACAGCATTGGACAGACCAAGGCCGCGGTCAACATTTTCTTTCTTACATGCCTCATTGGCCAGTCTATCAACATGGTCATGATACCTGATTCCAACATGGGACGGAATCCACACAAATTCGATACGAAAGTTGTTCTCATTGGCAGTTATCACATTCCTTTTAATATCACACGCAACTTTAGACATAGAGCCTGACGGGCTGTTCATTGATTTCAAAGCACTTTGAGAGTCACAGAATATCACCCCACCTCCATTTTCTTTGAGGTAGTCTGTGGCTAAGTAGATTCCAGTTAGTTCAGTTTGTGTTGTGCTGGCCCAGTTGTTCAGCCTTTGTTTGTTTGACACTATCATCTCTTTTTCTTTATATATTACAATTGCACAGCCTGTTCTACCAGTGTTTGTCTGCACAGAACCATCAGTAAAAGCATAACATTCACTTGATTTAATACTCTCTATGTGTCTGTTAATAGTTTCTAGTGTGACACATCTCACCACATCGGTGTTTAACATTTGCTTACTACCAACAGGAGTGTAATTAATAGGAACTAATATGTCCAGCCAAGGAGGAATGGCATTAATAGGTTCGTCTGGGGTGATCGGGACATTCAGTTTCAGGAGATCTGCAACACTTTTATGAAGCCACGCCCCAAAGAGAGTCTTTTGTGAAAGGTTGGCGAGATGGTCGGGATTACTTAGATAGAACATCAACTCAGTTTGAGTTGTAGTTTGAGAACTATTGTTCTTCAAAACTTTGACACAAAACATGGTATTAAGTAGGGCTATCCTCTCAGATAGGGAGGGCAGTCCGAGCTCTTTCCTCATGTTTACAATTCTGGTTGATTTTGGGCAACCTAGGATGATGCGCATGGCTTCATTTTGCACTACCTCAAGGCTGTTGAGTTGTTTAGGCGGAATAGTCACAAGATGGAGAGCATGATAGTCAACTACAGAACGAATGAAGTGGAAATAGAAAGTACGAGCATAGGTGATGTTAATTCCATAGCCCTTGCCAACAAGGGTTCTGAGGGGTTTAATTCGCTGCATTAGTTTGTCACGAAGGTTGCTGACAAAGTTTGCATCATTCACACAAATTCCAAGATATTTGTAGGAGCTACATAGTTCCAAGGGCATGCTGTTAATGTTATAGTCAAGAGGCAGAGGGTGAGCAGGACGAGGATTGAGGACCCTCGTCTTGTCAACAGATATTATGAGACCGCATTCAACAGTTCTCCGAGCAAATACATCCAGCAAGGCTTGGAGCCTGAGTTTGGTTTGTGTCATAATGCAGATATCATCAGCATAGCATATTACGGCTTCGTTTGGCTGAACTGGAATGTCAGCAATGAGCTTGTGCATCAGTATATTAAAGAGCATAGGACTTAACACTCCTCCCTGAGGCGTGCCCAGCTCAAATGATCTCATTCTGGTACTTTTAACTCCCCTAAACAGAACTCTGGCATACCTGTTGGACAGATAACCCTTTATCCATGTCAGGAGGTTACCTTGTATGCCAAAATTGGCTAGTTGCTCAAGTATAATGTCTCTATTAGCTACATCAAAGGGTGATTTAAGGTCTATGAAGGCTATTTGTGTCTTATCTTTTGAGTGAACAAGATATTCTGCAAAGCATGTCTGTGTGCTACGCACGGGCATGAACCCGTACAGATTAGGGGCGAGTTTGTCTGTGACTTGAAACATGAGACGGTTTAGACCAACTCTTTCAAGGACTTTACACATACAGGATGTAAGTGAAATTGGCCTGAAGTTTGGAGAATTAGCTTTAGGGATTGGAACTATGTTTCCATGAGTCCATGTCTTAGGCAGAATACCCTGTGTGAGGCTCATTTGATACAGGTCAAGCAGTGGATGGTTAGGGATCTCATTCAACAATCTCAGGGTGTTATAGGTTATGCCATCCTCACCAGGGGAGGATGACTCGCCTTTCATTAGTGCTGTTGTTAGTTCGTGGTGCGTTATAGGAAACTGGTCGGTAAGGTCTGGTGAGGAACAGGCTATTTCAATATTGAAACCCCTATTAATGTGTGAGGTGTTAAGATATTGTTGTATGTCAGGAGGCAGGGAAGTGATTCGTGACACACTAGACCATTGGTCTAATAGCATGTCAGCATATTCTGCAGGGCTGTGATGAAGCTGGACTGGGGTGGGTGACTTGGTAATGGCTCTAATTTTCTTCCACATTTCTGCTAGAGTGGTTGTTCTATTAATCCCCTGTAAGAATTGTTCCCAATAGGTGTTTCTCACCTGACCTTTGAGTTCACGAAATTCTCTGTTAGCTTTGAGGAATGCCAAAAGGTTATCACTAGTTTTATTTTGCTTATAAGTGTTGGCAAGCTGTTTTACATTCTCTCCTTCTTTGGTGAGGATGGGGTCATGTGTCCACAGAGGTGGTTTAGTGCTGCCCCCCTTCCTCCTTGACTTAACCCAGGTGGTATAATATGTGGTAATGACATTTACAAGATCACAGCAAAATTCATCCACTGACCCTCAGTGAGATAAGACGTGCCTGAAGGCGCTCTCGGTTTTAGCAGCCAGGCCGAATCTGTTTGGCCCTGCCCACTCCCCCTGCTATACCCCAACGCCCTACCAGCCTTACTACACCAGGATCGATTCAGCAAACATTCTAGTGATTAGTGAACGATTGATTACGGAGCAATGTTCCTATAGTGCACTTAAGGAACTTTCTCGGCAAAACATTCTAGCCATCAGTGCAATAAGTGATTACCATACAGTGCTCGATAGTGCACCCCAAGGAAAAGTCAGACAGTGGGCACTTTATCGGTCAACTTTAAAGTGCCAGTGACAAGGACCACCGCGGTGTTTACATATATCGTGAAAACTGTGTCGGCGACCCCAAGCACCGAGGACAAAGTCCTCGGTCTTTACAACTGACAAACATTAACAGATGTCTACCAGTGTCAGTGTCCCTCAAAGTGCCGCCAGTGACAAACACTTCCGTCCGCCCACAACAGATTTCAACCGATGGCCACCAATCACTTACTCCCGACGCACTCTGTATCATCTAAAGCGTGGGAACGGTTATCCTGATGGGAGTGTTATCACGCTACTCAAGTCACTGAAAATATTCCACGCGCGGAGCCGTAGACAAGGCCGTCATACACACAAGCCCATTAGAACCGTAACCTCCACTAGGAAACCGGAGAAACCCACCCCTGACAGACCATACCACCACGCTGAAGTTCCACGGATATGGTATGATCTCCCGTCTTTACTGCTATCCAACGTCACTTCCCTAGCTAACAAGTTCGACGAGCTGGCAACTACAGTCAGGTCAACCGCCGCGCGCGTGGTTGCCATATGTGAGACTTGGCAAATTGTACCTGAAACGTGTCACATTGAGGGATATCAACTCTTTCATCACCTTCGTCCACAAAGACGCGGAGGGGGCGTTGCCCTCTTCTGTCAAGATGACCTACGCCCGTCACGCCTGGATGTTCAAGTCCCAGCAGATGTGGAAACATTATGGGTACGTGTCGTGCTGCGGGCCCACCCTCGCAACACTGCTTCCATTATAATCTGTGTAGCATACCATCCGCCTCGATCACCCACCAGAGACACTCTTATCAATCATCTCATCACCACCTCAGACCACCTCAGAGTCAAGTACCCATGTGCCAAGTTAGTATTATGTAGGGATTTAAATGAAATTGACACCACTGATATCCAGGACCAGCTATCACTATCACAAGTTGTGACGTTCCCCACACACGGTCAAAACACCCTTGACCTTATCTTAACTGACTTAGCGGACCAGTACCAACCTCCTCAACCACTGCCTCCTGTCGGGTGTAGCACACACTTATCAGTGCTCTGGTCCCCTGCTGCCACTCCCACTCAAGTACAGAGACCCTACATCAAGACCTACAGGCCGATCACTGACTCTGCAGTACGCCTCTTTGGACAGTGGATAGTTCACTATCCCTGGACTGAAGTACTCAGCGTGGATGACGTGGAAACCAAATGGATAAATTATACCAACACCACCACCGAAGCTCACCACCACTTCTTCCCCGAGAAGTCCGTCAGATCTCACCCAGCTGACTTGCCCTGGATAACACCTCGGATCAAAAGACTTATGCAACAGAGAGACAGAGCCTTTCATCTCAATGACCACATCCGCTACAGGTCACTTCGCAACAGAGTCATCCGCGAAATACGCACTGCAAAGAAGTCCCACTACCCAACCAAATTACAACACCTGAAGCAGACCAACATCAGTCAATGGTATGGTAAGCTTAAAGAACTCTGCGGACTAAACAATATGACACACCCCCTCCCCTTCCTTAGCCATCTCACCAATGTTGACGCAGCTGAGCAAACAAATAACCATTTCGCTACTATATGCCAGACGCTCCCACGGCTCGACACAACCACTCTCCCTGCTTACCTACCAGCCCCCCTTCCCACTGACTTAGTAGAAGAATTTGAGGTAGCAAAACGCCTGGACAAACTAAAATTAAAGCGCTCTACCACCCCCATTGACTTACCAATGAAACTATTCAAGGAGTTCTCCCCGGAGCTTGCTAAACCCCTCTGCTCCATCATCAATGCTTCTCTCAGTCAAGCCAGATGCCCAGCTGACTGGAAGACCTCTTATGTATCACCAGTGCCCAAGTCAACCAGCCCACAATCCTTAAATCAGCTACGACCTATTGCAATCACCCCAATACCCAGCCCAATCTGTGAAAGTTTTGTGTTTGACTGGGCTTATGCTGATATTGCAGGAGTCGTAGACCCTCAGCAATTTGGCAACATGAAAACTTCCTCCACCACTCACTGTCTTGTCAGCTTTCTCGATTACATATACCGCCATCTCGAGAAACGAAAAACGTCTGTAGCTGTCGCCTTCATTGATTTCACTAAAGCCTTCGACCTAGTCGACCACAATATAATCATAAACAAAGCTATTGACCTCGGGCTTCGGAGAAGTCTCATACCATAGCTTACAGACTTCCTCAGTGACCGACGCCAAGCTGTACGCTTCCGAGGGGCTGTCTCCACCTTTCAGTCACTCACCTGTGGCGTCCCCCAAGGCACCAAGATGGGACCACTCTGCTTCCTTATGCTCATCAATGATGCCCTAAGAGAAGCCCCTGCTCGCTGGAAATATGTCGAC
>NW_024712498.1:0-22841 GCF_018991925.1 Homarus americanus
GAACTTGGACATCTCCATCGAGGACCACCAGAAGTCCCCGATGAAACAGTGGTGGAAAACGTCAGCACCCTGAACATCCTAACATGGAATGCTCAGGGCATCAAAAACAAGAAACACCTCCTACAAGAAGCAGCAGCCAAGGACAAGCTTGACATCATACTCCTACAAGAAACACTTCTACAAGAACACCACTGTTTCAAATTCAGCGGTTACAAGACATGCAGGAGGCATTTCACGCAGGCGTCAACAAGAGGATGTATGATCTTGGTCAAGTCAAGCATACCCTCCGCCGATGTCACGCAGCAATTTCCATGTGGGGAAAACATCGAGACACAGGCCGTCAAAGTAACCCTCCTAGAACGGGAATTAACTGTTCACAACATCTACAAGAACCCAAGGGGCTCACTGGAGGTTACTCAATTATTTGCTTCGGCCGCCGACCACGCCACACTCATAGGAGGGGATTTCAACGCACATCATCCCTTCCTAAGCTCGGCAAGCCCCACAAATGAAGACGGCCTACACCTATACACCACCTTTCAAGATACACCCGAGATCTGCCTCTTGAACACCGGAGAGCCCACCCACACTAGGGGAGGAAGGCTAGATCTAACCTTCGTCTCCAGTGCACTACAGCCTTCGGCCTCCTGGCAGATACACCCCACGCTGACCAGTGACCACTTCGCCACCCTAACAACGCTGAAGGTGAACAAACTCCCCTCTCCACCCCCCCCGAGATGGAGATACAACACTCAAAAGGCAGACTGGGGACTCTTCAAGAAACACCTGGCTAAGTGGCGCGAAAAATCACAGCCGGCCGGCGCAGCACCAGCGGATGAGACAACCCTCCACCACCAATTGGTCGAGGCGTTTCACCTAGCGGCAGAAGAGGCTATCCCAAAAACAAAACCCACATCAAGACAGTACAATGATTACTGGTACTACTGTCCCAGGGTGAAAGAACTCAACCACAGAGTGAACATGGCCCGAAGAAACTACAGGAGACATCCCACGGCAACAAACAGACATCTCCTGCAAGTCATAGTCAAGGATACCAGGGAAGAGAAGGAAGAAATTAAAAACGCAAGCTGGCTCAAGTGGTGCTCCGAACTCAACGAGCACACCACCCTTGGCAAGATGTGGGCCCAGATCCGAAGGGCATCTGGGAAGGCAACACCACCACCACCAACTCATCCCAACCCAGAAGAGGAAGCCGAGAGACTTGCAAAACTGTTCTCTGACCGAGCAGCAACGAAGAACCTCCCGAGACAGGCGGAGGAGACACAACGGCGTCTGCGACAGGTCAGACTCCAGATGATTGAAGAGGCCTGCAACAGCGAAGATGACACTGACAGACCATTCAACCAGCAAGAACTCCAGAAGTCGCTAAAACGAAGCAAGGATACAGCTCCAGGGGCCGACAGGATAACCTACTCCATGCTCTCTCATGCCGGTACAGCCGGACACGAGGCTCTGCTGCAAGCCATCAATGCTTCGTGGACAGCACAAAAACTCCCACCGGAATGGAAGAAGGCAGATATACAGCCCATTCCGAAGCCAAGAGAACCAGACAAGCCGAGGCCCATCTCCCTTCTCAGCTGCATAGCGAAGACCGGAGAAAGAATGGCTCTCAACCGACTCAAGTGGAAAGTAGGCAGCCCACACCCTCACATCTTTGCTTACACCGAGAACACCAGCACAGGCAACAACATCGCCGAGATACTCAGCACAGTGGACAACAAACCAGCTCTGGTGGTCTTCCTCGACCTGGAGAAAGCCTTCGAACTAGCAAATCCATTGGCCATTACAACTACGCTCGCTAAAAAAGGCGTCAAAGGAAGGTTGCTGGGGTGGATCCAGAACTACCTCACACAGAGAGAAGCAAGAGTACGCTTCCAGGGAGCAACCTCAAGCTACAGGGTCCATGAAAACGGAACCCCACAAGGAGGCATCCTCAGTCCAATGCTGTTCAATGTCCTGATGGAAAATCTAGTCAAACTTCCTTTCAGACAAACAGCCAAGCTCCTATGCTATGCAGACGACTTACAGCTTATAGTAAGAGGATCGAACAGACTAGCCAACACGCAACACGCACTCCAACTTATAGAAGAGGAGTGCAACAGACTTGGACTCAAGATAAATCCAGCCAAGTCGAAAGCGATGGCCATCTGCACAGACACACCAGACAAGTTGCTCTCCATACAAAACACGCCGGTAGTCTGGACCAACGCCCACCAGTGTCTTGGAATCTGGTTTGACCAGAAACTCACCTTCAAGCCACAACTCGAGTATCTCAGGCACAGGACGAAGAGCAGACACAATATAATGAGGTCGCTCACCAGCAAATCCGCAGGAGCAAACCTTCATGTGCTCAAAGCCTACTACACAGCCGCCATCAGATCGCTGGTAGATTACAGTGCTCCAGCACTCATTGGACTGAGAGAAGACCAAATAGCTAAGCTAGAAGTCATTCAAAACAATGCTCTCAGGACCATGCTCGGAGCACCCATGTGGACCAGAATTTGCAATCTGCAAATGGAAACCGAGCTACCACCCCTGGCAGTACGAGTCAAGCAGGTGACAGCCGGTCTCCTCGCCAAAATCTGTAGAGCAGACAAGCCCACAGTTGCCAAGATTTGAATCAGTGCCTCCCTCCACCTCGACCACAGAGTGCGAGGGGCCACCTGGTCGCACGAGGCAAGCGAGGTCATCCGACACCTGCAAGCAGAAACACTCGTCAAGAAGAACCAAGACACACGAGACAATGGTTACACCGTTCCTCCACCATGGAGCCCTCCACCAGCCACACTCAAATTCACCGACCTCGGCGACAGTAAAGCCAACCTCCAGAAAGAGGACCTCAAAAAAATATCTCTCCAAGCCATAGCCACCGAGACACCGGCTGATGCAGCATCATACTTCACAGACGGCTCGGTGGACCCAAAACATCATAGATCCGGAGCGGCCTTCTACACCCAAGGTCAGACCCTCCAATGGAGACTTTCCAACGACTGCTCCACCCTACAAACAGAACTGGTAGCAATCTCAAAGGCCCTGCAACACGCTGCAACACAACACAACAAGTCCGTCATAATTCACACGGACTCGAAATCGGCCATGCAGGCGCTGCAACACAGTCAGCCAAGAGACAACGTCCACATCATCACCTCGATCCTCGCACAGCTACAGGAATTCCAAAGCCAAAACCGACCAGTCGTCTTACACTGGATTCCCAGTCATGTAGGGATCGGAGGAAACGACGTGGCAGACGAAGCAGCCAAGGCAGCTACACGTTCTAGCAGCGTACACATCCAAGTTCCAGCAAGTGTGCAACAGATCAAGAATCACCTCAGAAAGACTACCAAGCTCCACATCAAAAAGAGCTTCCTTCACGCACTCAACGCTGGTTCCCAATCAGCCAAATGGTACCTGGCGGCCACAAAAGGGGAACCACCTTTCGCAGACAAGAAAACTCCAAGACAAACCCAAGTCAGCCTTCACCGACTACGACTAGGGTACAAGTGCTCCTGGCAGATGATCGGAAACGACGTCATGGAATGCACCTACTGTCAGGAGCCAGCAGCCAACCCACTTGAACACTATCTCCTCGATTGCGAGGTCACACAAAACCTCCGAGACAGAACTCAAATCTCCCAAGAAACACACACAACACCAGCGGCCACTCTAACCCGAAAGGCCCACACAGACCACATTCACCACCTACTCCGGGTCATCACACGATACCCACCACCCAGATAGCTTAGAAAGCATCCTCTCCCAGCAAGTGCGGACCCCAGTTCGGGGGGCGCGCCACTCCGAGGCTGACCACGTCCAAGAGTGGGGGCCGGTGGTAAGCGTCCACTGATCGGGGGTCCGCTCACACTTGCAACCTGCAGTATCCCTCCAATCTGCAGGTGGGACCACCTCCAATCCCAATCCGGTCTGGCTGCTCCTGGAGCTCCAGCCGGAACCACCAAACGGGCCGCCTATAGGCAAAGGCCCGTGTCGGACTACGGTCCGACAATCTATACAACAACAACAACAACAGGCCGCCCGTATTTACTATTTCGTCGTCGAGATGGCCCGTACTAAACAGACTGCCCGCAAGTCCACTGGAGGCAAGGCTCCACGGAAGCAGCTTGCCACCAAGGCAGCTCGCAAGTCCGCCCCAGCCACCGGTGGTGTCAAGAAGCCCCATCGTTACAGGCCCGGAACCGTCGCCCTTCGTGAGATCCGTCGTTACCAGAAGAGCACAGAGCTACTCATCAGGAAGCTGCCCTTCCAGCGCCTGGTGCGTGAGATCGCCAGGATTTCAAGACTGACCTGCGCTTCCAGTCGTCTGCCGTCATGGCTCTGCAGGAAGCCTCTGAGGCTTACCTGGTGGGTCTTTTCGAGGACACCAACCTGTGTGCCATTCACGCCAAGCGCGTTACCATCATGCCCAAGGACATCCAGCTGGCCCGGCGCATCCGCGGAGAGCGTGCTTAAGTCCTCTTCCTTGGGGACAAACAAAAAGCACAACAAAACCTACCAGACATCTATAACTCGGCCCTTCTCAGGGCCAAAGAACTGTTCTGAAGATAATTTTCTTGACAATCGAAATGGTTGGTGGTAGGAGAGCGTTAATTTCGGTTACCCAAATCGCCTAACGGGAAGTTGGTAACATTCGTGCAGGCACGATTGTATAGTAGGTCATCAATTCGGGAGGTGGGTGCAACAAACAAGAGCTAGTAACAAATAAAGATATAAACAATAAATAAATAAATAAATAAATAACTAAGATAAAATAAAATAAAATAAAATAAATTGTTTACATGAAATAGGCGTGCTGCAAACAAGAAATGAAGCCCAAACACACTCCAGGTATGTCACTTTGCAGTGGGTGTGAAACTACTCCACGCAGAATTTATTTATTTATTATGTTTCGATTTAGTCCTGTTTCTACGCCAATAGAGAATGCAGATTATTATAATTTTTTTATTATTTCCCTCTCAATACATCACTGTCGGTAACTGTCTCTTTAACATGTAACTGTGGCTCCGATGGAGCCGATTAAGTTGTAGTAGTGGGATGGCGTGTTTGTTGTGCACAAGTAACCTCTTACTTGGAAGAGGTGTACTTGGTGACAGCCTTGGTGCCTCAGACACGGCATGCTTGGCCAGTTCACCGGGCAGCAAGAGTCGGACAGCTGTCTGGATTTCCCGACTTGTAATGGTGGAGCGTTTGTTGTAGTGCGCCAGGCGGGAAGCCTCGGCAGCGATGCGCTCGAAGATGTCGTTCACGAAAGAGTTCATGATGGACATAGCTTTGGAGGAGACTCCTGTGTCGGGGTGCACTTGCTTCAGTACCTTGTAGATGTAGATGCTGTAGCTTTCCTTCCTCCTGCGCTTCTTCTTCTTGTCACCCTTGGCAATGGCCTTCTGGGCCTTTCCAGCCTTCTTGGCAGCCTTTCCGGAAGTTTTGGGAGGCATGGCGGCACAGTTACTCGTGGCGCGGAGCGAGAGAATTGAAAACTGATGATGATGATTATATGGAGAGAAGAGAGCAGTGGCTCTGAGAGTGGGAGAAGGGTATAGTACAAGGTAAAGTTTAGAAGTGGGAAGTAGAGGAGAAGGTTAACAGCAGGTGGGCTATCCACCTTGCGGAGACGAGTTTTTTTTTGTCTTCCGTAACTGTGCTGCGTTGAGAGGTTCTTGGGGTTAGGGAAGGCCGGTCTCAGCCAAGCTAAGCTAGGTTGTTCTAAGGTGTCCTGAGGGCATATTTTGTTAGGGGGGGTCTCTCCAGGTCCTTGTGGCACTGGAGGGATGATCCCCATCTTTTAGTTATTTTTTTTGTTATTTCTTATTGTTATTTTGTTGTTATTTTGTATATAGAGGCTCTGGTTCTTCGTTATCATTTTTCCTGCTTCTAGGCCACCATCCGTGCGATGTGTTGTTGTTTTCCTCAATTAGTTGGTTTAGTATGGGATCCTGTTCTTGCTCGATTTTTTCCCATATTACATTTGCTTGGGTGTGTATTCTGATGTTGAGTGGGTCTATGCCGTGTTCTGTGTGTATGTCTTGTACTGTTTGTGTGTATGGTGGTTGGTGTTTTGCCGCTCTTCTGAGGGCTATATTTTGCACTGCTTGATATTTGAGTTGATTGGTTCTTGAGATTGTGTTCAGAGGTATCGGGGGGTATTCTAAGTGTGGTCTGATCAGTGCTTTGTATAGGTGCAATTGCGTGTTGGTTTCCAATTGGCGGAATCTTTTGAGCTTAGTAAGTTGTGATCTTGCCTTAGCTAATCTTTCGTTAATGTGGGGTGTTATTCCGCATCTGGATATCTTGAGTCCTAATGTTTTTCCCTTGGCAGCGTATGGTATTTGTTGGTTGTTAACAATAATAGGGAATGGTTTTGTTTTTGCGATGTGAATTATTTGGAGTTTTTGTACATTGGTTTTTATCTTCCATTTACGTTCATAGTCGTTTATTACCTCTATTTCTCTGCATGTTCTAATAGCCATCATTTGTTTGGACTTTCCCGGGTACCTGACTATCTGTGTTACATCGTCTGCGTAAGCGATGTATTCTGATTGACGTGGTTGCGGCATATCTGCCGTGTATACAGTGTATAACGTCGGCGATATATTACTGCCTTGGGGAACTCCGCTATGAAGGATGAAGGTTTGTCCTAGATGGTTGTCGATTATTAATTTGGCCTGTCTGTTATCTAAAAAATTACATAATAGTGCTGTGATATTGGTAGGCATGTCCAATTTGATTATTTTTAACTTCAATCCTTCATGCCACACTTTGTCAAATGCTTTTGAAACATCTCTCAGAATTATGTTGCATTGGTCTCTGTTACTTGCAGCATTTGCAATTGATTCATATATTAGAGCTATTGCTGTGTTGGTTCCTCGGTGTTTTCGAAAGCCGTGCTGTCTCGGGTTATATTTGTTTTCTTGGTCTAGAAAATTTCTCAGTCTGTTGTTGATTATTTTTTCCAATATTTTACCAGGTGTTTCCAATAATGATATAGGTCTGTAGTTTTCTGCTTGAGTATGGTTCTTTCCTGCTTTCGGAATGAGTCTGATTTTGGCTAATTTAAATTTGGTAGGGAAAAAGCCAGTTGCAAGTGAGGCATTGTATATATTTTTGAGCTGTTCGATCATAGACTGAGGAATGTTTTGAAGTACGATTTTATTAATTTGGCTTATGCCAGGTGCTTTATTCTTGAAACTTGCAATTGTTTTTGCAATATCATTTTTAGTTAATGGGGCAATTATTGGGTTGTTTATGTCTAATAAGTCGAGGTTGATTTTATTGGTAGGTTTCCATTTCTCTGTGTTCTGGCTCAAATATGTTTTAGTTGCCTGTTCTGTTTCTTGGCAGAAGCTTCTATTGTCTTCGTCATTTATTCTGAATATGTTCTTCCAGAATTCTCTAAATATTGGTTCTTTATCGTGTGGTTCTGTTACCTTTCTACCGTTTTTGTCCTTTATGTAGCTAGTTTCTTCCGAGTTTGTTCCCATTAGGTTTTTTATTTTCTTCCAGAATGCTTTTGGATTTTTGTAGTCTGCTTGTGTATCCTGGATCAGCTTGTTCCATGTTTCATTGTGTTTGTTCTTGCTTATGTCTTTCAGTTCTTCTTTTAGATTCCTGTATAATATTGTGGTGTCATTGCTCCACCCGTGTGTTTTGGTGTATTCATATAGATTGGTGAATCTAGTTTGGATCATTTTCTCTTCATGTGTTAATTGTGCATGTGGTAATGTACGGTATGTTGTTTTTGGAATGTTGTTTTCCATTGCTGTTGTTACTTCTTTGTACCATGTATCCAGTGAATTATCAATCTCTGTTGTGTCTTTGTTGTGTAGGAGTGTTGGTTCGTTATTGCTAAGTTCCGATTTAAAATTTTCCCAATTTGCTTTATTGAGTGAAAATCTTGGGATTGATGGGATTTGTATCGGGGATGTGGATAAAGTTGCAATTATGGGTAGATGATCACTGGTTGTTGTTGGTCCCGCTTTTAGATGTACGTTTAGATGGTGATGTCTATTGGTTAAAACAATGTCTGGTTTTCCAGTGTTGCCGGCTGATATGTAAGTTGCGAAGTCGGGCCCGAGGTGTGTTATTGTCCCGTGATCGATGAGAGCATGGAGGATTTTTCCTCCTGGGTTTCTGACATTGTTTCCTAAGGTTGTGTGTTTTGCATTGAGGTCTCCTATGAAGTATGCTGGATTGTTTTGCCTCATTAGTTTTAAGATGTCCCCTGTAGGAAATATTGGTCTTCTGAATGTTAAATATGAAGTTCCGATGGTTATTGGCCCTCTTGTTGTATTTACTTCGGCTGCCAGAAAGTTACTTTGAAAATTGTCAATGATTTTATATTGTATGTTGCGTTTTATGGCAATTGCTATGCCATCATGTGGTTCGTTGTGTATGTTCATTTGATGTACATGGTAGTTAAAGATCTTGATTTTTTCACTATTTTTCCTACCATGTGCGTTGATGAGAATGATGTCAGGGTCTAATGTGCTGTATATGTTGGTGAGTTCTGATTTCCTTGCCGAATTCCAGGCTAGGACGTTGTGTTGGATTATCTTTAATGTTTTGTTTTGAGTAGTCGTGGGTCCCGAGAACTTGGTGTAGGGTGTCTGCTGGCTCGTATATCTCCTGGCGAGTGTCCACTCCTTTCCTCCTTCAATCCCGTTCTGATTTTCTTAAATTTAATTGCATCTACTCTTTCAATTCTATTGTATTTGGTGTTAATAAGTCCTGCATTTATCAGTTGTTCTATGTAGGATTCTTCTACCCTATCATCTTCGTAGGTAACTTTTACTGTGCCTTCCTCTATTTCCTGGAGAAGTCTGTCATTTGTTATTGTAGGTGGTGTGTTAACTGAGTAGAATCGGATGCCGATTTCGTTGCCTAATTCTTCTGGTTGCACATCACTTGATGAGGGTGGGGGGGCACGAAGGCCAGGTAGGGATTCTTTACTAGTTTTCGGTTTGGTTGGGTCAGCTTTTGCAGGTTTTAATTTCTCTGCTTGCTGAGTTGTGGAACCTGATGATTTGCGGCGTGATGTGGTGTGGTGTGGTGTGACTGCTTGGGTGATAGGGTCTGTTTCCATGATGGTTTCTTCTGTGTCTAGTTTAGTTATGTGCTTCTGTGCTTTTGTTACTCCCAGGCTACTCTCTGTGACAATTTTAAATATCTCTGTTGAGGGGGCGTCGTCCGGAAAATTCACCTCCGGTAGATTGTTTGCAGCAAACATTTCTCTGATCGTTTTTCCGAAGCTTCCTGGTTCTGCAATGTTGTTAAGGTGTGCATGGATGATACTTGCTAGGATTGTGAAAGGTAATCCTTCACTTAGATTGAGGTATGTCGGTTGCATGATGGGATTTTCTTTAGTTTTATTTAGGACTTTGGTAGTGGTGTCTTGTAGCTTTGCGATTGCTGCGTATGTTTTGTTGGGGTCTGTTTCAATCTTCTTATTTGTCCTTTCTTTTTCTCTCAGGTTTTTGATTATGTCTTTCCTTATGGGACAACGCGCTGCTAGTGTTCGGTGTTCCCCATCACAGTTCAGGCATTTGGGGTTATCTTTGTTGCAGCATTCTCTGAAAGTATGGCCCTCTGATGCACATTCGGAGCAGATCTTCTTGTCCTTTAGTGGACAATTTATGGCTAGATGATTATATTTATAACAGTTCCAGCACGGTGTTATTGTAAAAAATTCCTCCTGCTCAATTTGATACTTTGTGAGATGGTAGTGGGAAATACAGAGTCCATTCTCTAGGGCTTTTTGTGCCATGGAGATCTCTGCAAACCTGACCTTCATCATGGTAGGGGCACCAGGCATTAGCACAACCTCTTCAACTCTGGCCCATGTGTTCTTTTCTTCTATATTATTGGCAATATTCCTTGGTGATTGTACCAGTATGTCCTTATCAACCCTTTTAATTACTATGGATTTTTTGGCTCGTAGTTGTGGTGGTATTACAATTTCGAACCCTTGTTCTTCTAATTTCTTTGTTGATTCAACAGACAGCATGTTATCTACATCTTTTTCTTCGAGGCAAAGGACTATGTAGGAGTCCTTTGTTTCGATTAGCGCGGCGAATTTGATGTTTAGCTGGGCACACAGTAGTATGCCCAGTTCCTCCTTGCGTTTTTCGGATACGCCCCCCAAGAGGGAGCGTACCCGTATCCTGTTTCCAGTTGTCCTAGTCATTGCTTAATTCGTTTTCCGTGGCATCAGTCTTGTTGTGGTTTTTTTACCGGCACCCTACCTATTCCAGGCGAGCAACCTAAACACAGGAATTACAGCACTCCCCACCGCCACTTGCTGGTCGAGTGGTCGTGGAGTGGTTCCTGTGTCACTCACCCAGAAGCCCCGTTAGGGGAGCCTATATCCCTATTGTTGGTGATGTGCTCACTTATAGACGTGAGCTTAAAGTGTACCTATTAGGGGAAGGGTGGAGGATTAAGGATTGCGACCCCCTTCCTAGGTGGAACACGCACGATCACGGTTTCCCAGGAAGGCTCGGCGGAGGGGGGGGGGGTTCTGCTCCTACCCCCTTTCGTGTTCACAATCTCCTACCGTGGAGGTGAACAGTTACAGGGGGGACCCAAGGACGAATACACCTCTAGGGTGCAGGTCCCCAGGCCAGAGCGAAAAAGAAGGAAGATCAAGGAGAAATAGCCAAGGGTGCAAGTGCACCAGTGGGATCGCGGCCCGAGTCCGCTACGGAAAACCGTTACAGATCTCCCAGTCAGGGCCGCCTCTGATCAGGAGTCACCCCTGATCAGTAGGGAGGCACAGAAAGGGCGTTGTCTGGAACGAGCTTCCCGGTTGTGTGAAGTGATGTTAATGAGGTTGATGTTGAAGTTATAGTGCAGTTTGTCGAAAGTAAGAGATAGGCTGGCTGGCTTTGCAGTGAGCGGTCTAGAAAGACGTCCGTTCAGCGGGACGCTCAGGAGCAGACTGATTGATTGAAAACTGGCCCGACTAACTTTTCCTTATATACCGAGCGGGCCGCTCAGGATCAGACTGGCTGCAGCTACGGCTCTCTTACATTGGTTGGGTCCGCGAGACGGCCACCTGGCCTGATCCTGAGCTTGGTATAAAAGACCAAGGTGGCGGGCGGAAATTTAACTCCTATCACGAAAAGCAGCAGCAGCAACATGTCAGGACGCGGCAAGGGAGGCAAAGTGAAGGGCAAGTCAAAGTCCCGTTCTAGCAGGGCCGGACTCCAGTTCCCCGTGGGTAGGATCCACCGTCTCTTGCGTAAAGGCAACTATGCTGAGCGTGTTGGTGCAGGTGCCCCTGTGTACCTTGCAGCCGTCATGGAGTACCTGGCAGCAGAAGTGCTCGAGCTGGCCGGTAACGCCGCCCGCGACAACAAGAAGACCCGCATTATCCCGCGTCATCTTCAGCTTGCCATTCGCAATGACGAGGAGCTGAACAAGCTCCTGTCTGGAGTCACCATTGCCCAAGGGGGTGTCCTTCCTAACATCCAAGCTGTGCTCCTCCCCAAGAAGACAGAGAAGAAATAAGAACCCAAGGTTCGTTCACACAAGACAACCTAACCAAACAGGCTCCTTTCGGAGCCACAGGATATCACTTAAAGAGAGAAATATACGACATCAACGTTTTGCAGGATAACACTCTATTTTACGTGTAATTAGCATAGTATTGTGGGAATTGAGTGAAATTGTTTTAGAATGGTGTAGATGTGAAGGGCGGTTGTGGGGGCCTGGGGTGGGGGACTTAAACGGGACTTAGAAGGGCGCAGAAGCAGAAGCAGAAGCAGCTTTAGCAGCAGCAGCAGCCAGGGAGGCGACCTTATTTTCAGTCAGGTTCATACACAAAGAAATACATCAGATTCATTGACAGTACAGTACACATTTACCAGTGTGGGCTAGCCAATTTGGGATAAAGAGCAAGAATGTAATGTCCTCAATGAAGTAATGACATAGTTCAAGATACAATAAGTGAGGTGGCCTGAAGTCTTTGACAGTGTCCCATTCAATAATATAGTAGTGCTTTAAAGGTGTATCACCAAGTTTACATGCTGAGTGTTCCGGTATGGGTACAGCGTTACTAACTAGCCAGATGTGTCTGTATCCTAACCTAATTCTGGCCACGACTACATCACACAGGCAGGCAGGAGCAAGTTGTTTGGACACTCTTCCTAGCCCCCTTGGTCCCTGTTCACCTACCTACTGTAGCAGTAAGTAGGTACCTGTTGTAAATCGAAAGGTTGCCAATTCGTATTCAGGGAAAGTTGTTGGAGCTTCTAAACTTGAACTGACACAATCCGAGGAGTGGTGACCCGAGGATCACAGACACTATCTCTCCCACTACAAATCCCTTCCTAACCTCCTGCTCCTTCCTAACCTCCTGCTCCTTCCTATGTCCTCCCAAAATTGAACCATGCTATCGCAAAGGTAATAATACAGGTAGAGACAACAACATATTTTCCTATTGTCTTATTATATATTAATAACAGAAACGCTGCCGCCATCCCGGAGGCTTTACATTGTCTCACTGTTCATTCCCTCCACAATTCTTCCTCTTACTCCTTCTTCTTCTTCTTCTTCTTCTTCTTCTTCTTCTTCTTCTTCTTCTTCTTCTTCTTCTTCTTCTTCTTCTTCTTCTTCTTCTTCTTCTTCTTCTTCTTCTTCTTCTTCTTCTTCTTCTTCTTCTTCTTCTTCTTCTTCTTCTTCCATCAATACTTTATTAACGGTGTATGTAAGTTTCACCATGTTTTGCACTACAGCGGTAGAGCAAAGTATATTTTGTTAGCAATAAACCAAAAGCATATTTTATGGCCTAATCATCACTACATAGAACACCACCCATAAAGCATGATACTATTAGACCACAAAAACTGCTATAAACCCCCAAAGCATATTTTATTGCCTAATCATCACTACATAGAACACCACTCATAAAGCATGATACTATTAGACCACAAACTGCTATAAACCCCAATAATATACTATACTAGTGACTCTAATTGTGTTACCCAATATTATACGAAATAATACTATAAAACATAATAATAAACACACTAATAGTGTATATTAGTTGAATGCACAATCTGATGAGAAGTCAAAAAAAAAAAAAAAAAAATAGCAACAACCTAGAAAGAGTGTAGAGTATTTTTGTGCAAACTATTATACTAGTAGATGGTCTAAGATAACTGTATGTGAAGGAAAAGGTGTGCTCTCCACTCAAACTTTCTTTTTATGAAATCTCCTACTCCCCAGCTGAGCGGTACGCCCAATGGGAAACAAAACGTGGCACATAACACGCCGCCCGCCAGCTCTGGCTCGGTGAATATGAATCAGTAATCGGGCGGAGTATAAACAACACCGCCGCCAATGTGCTCCTCCCATCTCTGAGGAAATCTGGCGGGCAACTTTGTATTATATTAGCATGTAATAATAATAACAATAATAATAATAATAATACTACTACTAATAATAATAATAATAATAATATTAATAATAATAATATTAATAATAATAACATGCAATTTCATTTTATAACACATACTAACAAAATAGTGTATAGCCTACTATACTTAACTATAATAGGTTAGGTTGCGTAGGAGGATCTAAAAAGTACAGTAGTATACACACACACACACACACACACACACACACACACACACACACATACATATAGACAACAAACTAAATTAGAAACCACACGTCAGTGAAGTTATCAAATCCTCCAGTTTCCGTCTCCACCTCCTACGCCGACTCAAGTCCCTCGGTGGTCCTGCACACGAGCTCCTCAGTGTTTACACAACATTCATACTTCCCAAGCTCACCTATGCCTCCTCCACCTGGTCTTCCTCCCTAAATGCCACACAACGTAAACACCTCGAAAAAGTGCAAAAGAGGCCATGCAAGATTATTCTCTACCCTTCCTACTCCACATATCCAGAAGCGCTCAACACACTGACCCTTTAGACTCTCACTGACCATCACCACGACCTCATCTGCAAATTTGGTAAGAAGCTTCTACACCATCCCCGACACCGGCTCCTACTACCACCTGAGATCCCTAGTCCGAGAATTGCTCTTCGACACCACAACCGCATCCATCCAGCCCAGCCCATACGTGCACGAACTGATCGCTATAAGAACAGCCCAGTCCCAACCATTGTAAAAATTATCGATAACTTGTAATAAATCAGTGTACTCACTCCCAGTAAACACTACTCCTTGCACTGTCACTATGTTGAAATGAACTGTAGTTTGAGCTTTTCCCCAGCTAGTTATTATATGTCTTATTTGTGTCACTCATGTTACTTGTATATTATTTGTAATTCGTAACCCATTCCCCAAATATGTAACTGTATATTTTCAGTCTTCTGGCTGCCAAGCTCTTTCAATAAACCGTTAATTATTATTATTATTATTATTATTTATATGTTGGCCCATTCCAACTCACTCCCCTGAACCCTCCTCCCCAGCGGACTATCAACAAGTTCTTGCCATAAGGTACTATCTCATTTGGCCAAGGAATGGAACCAGTGATGAATAGTGGTGAACAGTGCTTAACTCAGTGAAAAACAACTCGGCAGTTGAGTCTTACCCAAGCTAGCTAACCACCTTCACACAGTGAGGTCCCAGGTACCCAGTTATACTTCCCCTGAGACTCCACGATAGAGAGGCCTGGGACCACACCTCACCCACTTGAATGAGTGAGTCATGTCGACCACGTGGTGTCCCCAAGATGCTACGACAACACGTAGTGAATGTTTTGCTACAGCATCATCATGTGAATTTCCTCATAACACCATCTGTGAGGTAACTGCTACATCATCAGGCCCCTCATAACGCCATCTGTGAGGGAGTTACTACACTACGTGTCTGGTGTTCAACATCTCACCTTACATGATCTACGCGTGCAAACATTAATCTGTATGTTCACTGTGTGCTCCTTCACCTTTCTCTAATGAGGGCTTTTGTTAAACCACCAATGTATGATGTACTAAGTCATTTGTGTCCAATGTATACTTTAGAAAAGCCCTTGTTTGGGGAAGGTAGGAGAGAGTAGTCGTCATTATTGTCCAAGCCACATTATTTATTTCTATATATAAGTAATGCAGGCTGGTTTTTAAATACCTCAATCCCCTAACGGTGCCGTTTGTATATTAAGAAATACCGAAGCCATACAGTACAACACCAGCGAATATGAAGTATCACTGTAACCGGCAACTGTTACTCACTCATACCTACATACATATAGAGAGTCTTTACAGAATGATAGCAGACACGAGGAAGACGAACAACAAGAGGAGAAGAGTTAGAAGAAAATCAACTTCAAGCTAAGAAGAAGAATACCAAGACATTTCCTCCAAACAAGAAAACAACACACACAATCAAGCCGACCAAACACTGAAAAACCATGGCGGAACCCAACATGCACCGGACGCTTGACCTGACTCTATCCTGCCGCATCCAGGCGAGTTGCTGCTTAAAGTCCCTCACGCAAGCGCTGTTTAGCCACTGCACCTATTCTATCCTCCTAAAATTCACTTCAATCCCCCCCTGCCACTAGCATGTTATGTATGTATGTATGTATGTATGTATGTATGTATGAATGAATGATAACTGCAACTTTGTGTATTAAAACTCATTACTCTTACCGAAGTAATATAGTGCGTGGTTATGTTATGTCATGTTAGGATAGATTATAAACTACATTGGGTTACATTTCGTGAGGTTCGGTGACGCTACAGGAAGTTAGGTGAGGTACCTGGAGGTTAGGTGAATGTTGACTGACTGACTGACAATTATTAGGAAGTGGTTCCAACACGTTCACGCACAACCTATACTCATACCACAAGTCCAGAATTAGAGAGGATCATGTTATTGGATATATTTTCAACGATTTACTCAGTGTCTAACCAACTCTTTTGCGATTTAAATGTGGACCTAAAATTAGGTCCGTATATTTGTTTGTCGTGGTGGTGGTGGTGGTGGTGGTGGTGGTGTGCGCCCGTCCATCAGGTTGATTAACCGCCAAAACCATAAAGGGTGCGGCCCTGCCGTTTCAGGGCATACACCACATCCATGGCGGTGACGGTCTTCCTTTTTGCGTGCTCGGTGTAGGTGACGGCGTCACGGATGACGTTCTCCAGAAACACCTTGAGGACGCCGCGGGTCTCCTCGTAGATGAGGCCGGATATACGTTTAACACCTCCACGCCGAGCTAGACGACGAATGGCGGGCTTGGTGATACCCTGGATGTTGTCACGAAGCACCTTACGATGACGCTTGGCGCCACCCTTTCCAAGTCGCTTGCCTCCTTTGCCTCGTCCAGTCATGTTGTTGTGGTTGCTACTACAGGTGGTCCTGGTGTGGCTTCGCCTAGAAACTAGAAAAATGCTAGTGACAGGGGGGAAGGAGGTTCAGAGGAAGAATAAAGATAGGATGGAAGTGAATTTTAGAAGGAGAGAACAGGTGCAGTGGCTAAACACCGCTTGCGTGAGGGGGTAGGCAAAATGCCCGTGAGGGTGCAACAACAACAATCAGGACGAGGCAGAGGGAGGGCGGGAGCAGGTCCGGGCAAGCAAAGGGCCAACGCGGGTGTTCTGATTGTCGTCCTAGCAGGCAGTGTTGGTAAAACGTAGGAAGAACCGCCCCGCCACGGCGGCGGCGCAAGCCGAGAAACGCAGGTGGACGGGCGCACAGGCAGCACACGATCAAATCAAACAGAGAAGGTGAAAATATAGAAATTTTGCTAGTCGTAGGGTTGTTTGGAGAGAGATGAAGGTAAAGTCTTTGAGCTATGTCAAAGAGGAACGGAGCGAGTTGGAGGAAGGGTTTTTTAATCTTTGAGCTTGAAATGTCAAAGTATTCATAGTAAGGAAGGATGAGCGTATCGTAGGAGAGTTTTTAGTAATAGCGGCAGACAGATTTGAGCTTTTTTGTCAAATTATGAACGGAGACGAGAATGAGATATAGGTTGAGTGGTTTCAGTCTAGAGTTAGGTCGATTTTATTGAGAATTGGATGTCACAGACGTTGGGTATGTTTGATTAGGTTCTGAGAGTTGTGGGTCTTTTAGCTATGTCAGAGAGAAATGGAGAGAGTTGGAGGAAGAGTTTAGAATCTTTGAGTTTGAAATGTCAAAGTATTCGTAGTGAGGAAGGATGAGTGTATCGTAGGAGAGTTGTTTAGTAATGGCAGGAGGCAGATTTGAGCTATGTCAAATTGTGAACGGAGATGAGAGTGAGATATAGGTTGTTAGGTTTCAGTCTTGAGTTAGGTCGATTTTGGTAAGGTGGCTTTGTCTGGCGGGGGGGGGATGTTGTGTTTGGAGATTGGTTGAGGGAGGGGGGGAGTTTGTGTTTGGGGATTGATGGGGGTGGCGGTTGTATGTTAATTTAAGGTGAATTAAAATTGCTTAAGGGGGGTTGTTGTGTGAGTGTGTATGTGTTTGCATGTAAATGTAAGGGGAGAGAGGGAGGGTTAGGATAATGTTATAAGGTCAGGTATGGTTCGGTTGTCGGGAGGAGGGGGGAGGAGAGGAGAGGAGAAGGGAGGCGAAAGGGGGAAAGGGGGGCTTTGGAGGTTCTTGGGTTAATTTATGGTATGGTAGGATTACAATAATAGATTGTATTGAGTCATATCTTTATTTATTTATTTTTATTAGGAGGGTCAAAGGGGCTTGTTAGAAAGGTCGGGTATATTAAGTTTTTATTTTGGGAGGATTGTAGGTATCGATTTCTAAGAGGGGTTGTGAGTAAGGTTGGGTGGGTTAAGTTTTTCTTTTGGGAGGATTGTAGGGATTGTACATTAAGGTTGGGTGGGTTAAGTTTTTCTTTTGGGAGGATTGTAGGTTTTGTTAGTGGTTGGCAGAGTTGGGTTAATTATTGCATTCTCTCTTTCTTGCAGGTATTGTGAGTTCTGGCCCCATTCTTGAGGGAGAGGGTTTGTGTACAGGTACATTGCACCCCTCCCCGACCTTATTGGCCGAGAGAGGCGTTCAATGTCGTCTGCAGTTGGTGCCGTTTTTATAAGGTACACCTCTCCGACCTTGAGGGAGAGGGCTTGCGTACAGGCATTGTGGAACTCTCACCGACCTTATTGGCTAAGGGAAACGTACATGTCATCTGAGTTAGTATGGGATGGGTAAGTTAGGTATTTGTTTTGGGAGGAGTGATAGGGTGTGGTTAGTTAATGGTAGAATGGAATTTTTTATTTTGTGTGGGATTGCTAGTAACGGCTGGGTATGTTAGGTTTTTATTTTGGGGGGATTGTTAGGGTTTTTTTTTTTTTTTTGGAGTGGTCTTGAGTTTGAGTTGGTGGCGTGGGGTTTGGAGTGAGGGGGGGGAGGAGAGAATTGGTCTTAAGTTAGGTTAGGTTGATTGGGTTAGGTTAGGTGGGAATCGGTGGGTGTGGGCTGAGGAGAGGTTAGGTTATTAGGTTAGGTTGATTTGGTTAGGTTGGGTGGGAATCGTTGGGTGAGGGTTAAGGAGAGGTTAGGTTTAATTTGGGGGGAATGTTTAATACTTAAAGATGGAAATTCTGGGGTGCAGAGATGAGGTCTAAATTTTCGAGTGACAGTGAGCGAGGTGGTGGTATGAGTGTTGTGTATGCAAATGAGGGAAGGGCAGTTACGTGACTGTGTGTGGGGGAGTCGGGAGGTTGAGGGGAGTGTGCTAGGTTCGTGTCGGGGTTGATTTCTGTTTCCTTTGGGGTAGTGTCGTATAGGTTTACTTTGATTATTGATTTGGTTGGATGAGTGTATTGAATAATTTTTTTTGCTGTCAGGTGTATAGGGAGACAGGGGGGAGGTGTTCTTCCTCTTTGGTCTAGGGGTCTTGACCACTATTTCTGTGGGGGGAAGGGCTGCCATTTTATTCTTGGGAGTCTGGGGTGTTAGGGGAGGATCGGGTTTGGTTTGGGTGTTCGTGGTCCGGGAGTTCAACGTAGTCAAGTGGGAGAAGTCGGGTGTAGGCAAGGTCGAGGTGGAGGGGCCGGTATGTTTTGGACTGATTACTTTGGGGGGTGAGGTAATGGTAGAATGGTGAGATAAGTCAGGTGTAGGCATGGCAGAAGTGGAGGGGAGGAGGGAGACAGTGGATTCTCTGGGGGGTGGGGGGGGGCATGTTGGTACGGTCGGAGATGGGGGCAGTGGGGAAGATGAGGTCGGGACCGGTTCTGAAGGAGTCAGGAATGTTTATGGTAGGGAGGCCGTTAGCCTTCAAACCCTCAATTACCAGATTTAGAAAAAGTGATCTATTACCGTTGCTTAGGGAATGTGCCAGAAGTATGATGGTGGTGATTTTTGCGTCAGTGTCGGGGGAAGGGAGGGGGGCGGTCAGGTTGTTGGTCCAGCAAGTGCGGGTGGAGGGAGTCGTGGGAGTAGGGAGTGAGTGGTGGGGAGGAGGAGGAGGTGCAGTGGGAGGTGAGGGTAGGCGTAGGCGGGGAGGGAGAGGTGTTGTGCTGTTGTTGAGTCTGATTTGGCACTTGTTGCTGACGGCAGAGTGTGGGCCTTTACAATTGCAGCATCTAGTAACAGTGGCAGTGCAGTTTCTGTATGAGTGGCCTTGATTGGCACATTTTGAACAGGTTAGTGAGTTACTGCAACGGTTGGTGGTATGTCCAAATTGATAGCAGTTGTAGCATTGGTGGACTGGGATGTAGTGTTGGAATTCGATGTTATGTGAGGGGATGATGTTATTGCCGAATTTAATTCCGTTGGATTTCAATTTGATGGCGTCAGTTTGTGTAGCTGTAGTAATTTTCAACATGGGGAGAGTTCCCATCCGGGCTGCATATGTCATTTGGGAGGTGTTGTGTGTGTTGAGTTCTGTCAATAGGTTAGGATTGTCAAGGATATGGGGGATGATTTTTCTACATATGAGGGTGCATTTTGCGCGGTATTCTGGTGAGCTGAGGACCGTTAAGCCATTGTCTTTTAGTTTTTTGTTCAATGCTGGGGAGTGGAATAGGTCGGCGTCTTCGTCATTCTGTACAAATATTTTAATAATGTCGTCATTGGTGAAGGAACGTATTTGGAAGATCAAAGTCAGCTGGAAAATGAGTGAAGCGAGGTCTGTGCACTGTTGGATGGTACGGTCCACTTTGAGTTTAATTGAAGGCATGTTGACTGGTGGAATTGGAGATTTATGGAGATCTCCCCTAACAAAGTGTCCCTAATTTCCTGCGCCCCTCACGTAGGGGAGGCCCTGCACTATCACAGAGGTCCCCAGGCGAATCGGCAGGCTGTGCTGACCCCCCGCCCTTCACACAAACACGCACTAGCGAGGTGTGGGGACAGAGGGCGTTTCCAGACGAATACTCCCCTGTACGTCAACTGACAGGGGAATAGGTCCTTTCACGGCACGGAAGATAAAGGTTAGAGTGGTAGAAAAAGGTCTGAAAACTTACTGCTGACTCTTTCTTCACACCAAGCCCCTCAGCAGCATTCGGGGTTCCTAAGGGAGGTCCGATACTGTAGGAGAGGCTCAATGTGTCGATTGAAGCAACAGAATTGTCAGTTGGAGAATGGAGTCAGGTGCTTGTGATTTCCAAGGTTGGTGGGAAGGTGGGAGAGGTCCCAGAACTAGCGAATCAGCTATGTCCGTTTGATCTCCGGCTTCCCCGTCGCTCTGCGTGTCTGCTCTCTGTGGTGGTCCTGGCTCCAATGGCTTCGCCGAATCGAATCGAAAAATGCTAGTGACAGGGGGGAAGGAGGTTCAGGAGAAGAATAAAGGGAGGATTGAAGTGAATTTTAGGAGGAGAGAACAGATGCAGTGGCTAAACACCGCTTGCGTGAGGGATTATAAGATGGGGGCAGCAGCGACAACCCGGCTGGACGCGGCAGGGAGGCGACAAGACAAGGCCAGGCTAGCGTCAGGTCAAGCGTCAGGTCAAGCGTCAGGTCAGGCGTCAGGTGCGTGTTGGGTTGGGCAATGGATGTTCAGTGCTTGGTCGGCTTGATTGTGTTTTGGTTTCTTGTGTGGAGGGGATGTCTTGGTCTTCTTAGCTTGATGTCGATTTTCTTCTCTCTCTCCTTCTCTTCTTGCTCTCTTGAATTGTCCATTCGTTTGTGTTTGGGTCTTCTTGTTCGTCTTCCTCGTATTTTAAGTCCTCTTAGGTGTGGAAGAATTCAGAGAGGGAGAGGTTGACCACGTGGGCTTCAGCACCACTGGCCGCGTGGGCTTCAGCACCACGGGCCACGTGGTGTTCTTGGTTCTGTGTGGTGGGCTGCTTCTGTTGAGTTTTCTTTTCTTGGTTTTTCTTTACTGCTGGTTTTTCTTTTCTTGGGAGCGTACAGCAAGGAGGGCCTCTTTGTAGCTCAGTTTTTTCTCGAGACGAGCCTTGGCTACCCTGCATTCCTCCTTCCATCTGGGGCAGGTCCGGTCGGCGGAGGAGTGTGGGCCACCACAGGCAACGCATTTTTTCTCTGTGTTGGGGCAGGCCGTGTAGCGGTGTCCAGGGCTGCCACACATGGAGCAGGTGTCTTCCTGCGCCTCACACTTGTTTACAGTGTGTCCATAGTGCTGGCATTTGTAACACCGTTTCGGTCTGCAGTAGGGCTTGACTGGCATAGTTACCCACGCCAGTTGAGCTTCCTTGGGTAGGGTGGAGTGGTGTCCGATGAGAGCAGTGGTGTCGGACAGCTTCTTCACAACTTGGAGCTGCTGCTCCTTGAGGAGCTCACTCGGCTCTGCTTTGTCCATGTGGGCAATTTCGGCGTGGGAGATTACACCCAGCTTCAAGTTGTCCCACATGAAGGCAAACATTTTAAAAGGAATGCCGTTGATGTCTGGGATCTCCGCGAGTTGAGCGGGCATGCCCATCTCGGCGAAGGTGATCTTGATGTCACCATGGAGCTTTAGGCGTTCTACCTTGGTGACCCCCACGATCCCATTAGCTTCGAAAAACTTCTGGAGAACTAGGAGGTTTAGTTTCTTGGGGCAGGTCGGCGTGTCCGGACGTATCCGCGCCACGTTAACAAACTCGTATCCGTTCATGGTGAGGGAGAGAGAGTGTGATGGCTTCGCCCACGGTTTGGTGGGAGTGGGTGGCGTGCTGTGGACGCAGCGGTAGTATCGTTCATCCAAGGCCGTCCCTCCCTCTTGGAGGTGGGGCGTAGCTTGCGGATGACGCATGCGGCACTCGTGGCCAATGAGGTGGCCACTGAGGTGGAGAATGTCTGTATATAAGCCCGCCCGCCTGCCAGGCCGCCCGTATTTACTATTTCGTCGTCGAGATGGCCCGTACTAAACAGACTGCCCGCAAGTCCACTGGAGGCAAGGCTCCACGGAAGCAGCTTGCCACCAAGGCAGCTCGCAAGTCCGCCCCAGCCACCGGTGGTGTCAAGAAGCCCCATCATTACAGGCCCGGAACCGTCGCCCTTCGTGAGATCCGTCGTTACCAGAAGAGCACAGAGCTACTCATCAGGAAGCTGCCCTTCCAGCGCCTGGTGCGTGAGATCGCCCAGGATTTCAAGACTGACCTGCGCCTCCAGTCGTCTGCCGTCATGGCTCTGCAGGAAGCCTCTGAGGCTTACCTGGTGGGTCTTTTCGAGGACACCAACCTGTGTGCCATTCACGCCAAGCGCGTTACCATCATGCCCAAGGACATCCAGCTGGCCCGGCGCATCCGCGGAGAGCGTGCTTAAGTCCTCTTCCTTGGGGAAAAAGAAAAAGCACAACAAAACCTACCAGACATCTATAACTCGGCCCTTCTCAGGGCCAAAGAACTGTTCTGAAGATAATTGTCATGACAATCGAAATGGTTGGTGGTAGGCGAGCGTTAATTTCGGTTACCCAAATCGCCTAACGGTAAGTTGGTAACATTCGTGCAGGCACG
>NW_024712499.1:0-9516 GCF_018991925.1 Homarus americanus
GTGTCATCCATCAGTCCAAGTAAAATAATGATTACCACATCCATAGTGGATTATATAGCACACACACATAATAATGGAAGCCCCTCGAAATCGAGGATGGCCGGCCCAAGGGCCTCCTAGGCGTGAATTTGTTAAAGTGTAGAAGCTGTCGCCAACACAACAACCTCACCCTAAGTTAACGAGCTGCATGACCCAGTGTCAAGGAATAGTCCGAGAAGACTGGACAGCTCGCCAACTGCACTGGCTAACCATTACCCCGGAACACGATCCGCAAATCGATTAACATCCAGAGTACCAATTACTGCTGGGTAGACAGAGGCAAATGGCATAAAGAAACTTGCCCATAGTTTCACCCTGCCGAGGATCGAACTCGGGCAGGATGCTGACCATTTCACCACAGGTCACACACACACACACACACACACACACACACACAAGACCCACGTCAATAACTCACCATTTATTACGTGGAGGATCCCTCAGGAGGCTCCTACAGTGTGTTGCCACTTTATCATCCACCAACTTACACACTATCATACTGCTCCTGGAAGACACTGAATACACCGTCGGGCTTTCAGCACAACTCCTCCTGGCCGTGAAGATCATCACTTCATTATGCTACTGTATATAAATATGAAACATCTACGTCACACTTCTTATTGACTTTCTGCCTCATTTTTACACAATTGCAGGTCACAATTGTTTCTTTTACCTTGACAACACAACATACATATAATGTTTCTCTCTTTTATTATTATTATTATTATTATTATTATTATTATTATTATTATTATTATTATTATTATTATTATTATTATTATTATTATATTTTCGCCCCCCAGGCCCTGATGTGGGTCATTGACCTGTGACCTGACTAATCTCGTAAAAAAAGCAAAAATGTGAAGAATATGTCAATAAGTTACTGGGGACTATACCGATAACATTACATGAGTTACTGGTGCCTATAATTATAACTATAACATTAGTTTATATCTCCCACCCAGCGAGGATAATAGAAATAATGAAATATGAGTACTTGTGATCGTAATTCAAAACTTGTGCACCAGCTGACTAACGTCTCAGGTTGACTCACTGTATCTCCTTAACTCACAGAAACAAACACCAAAGTCTCGGTGTGTTGTGGACGCCACTATAAAATAAGTAATAATATATCAAGATATGACAGTAGATACTCTTAGCGTCACTAGCCAGTGTTGCCTCTCTGTCTTAAAGAGAAATAGAGGAAAAGTCTCAACCTTACTCGGGGGTCCAGCGGGACCTTCGCTAGCATCACTCCTTGGGGGCGTGAGGACGGCTGTTCTGGCCCTCTCGGCGGAGTCCTGAAGACCCTCAGTTGCCTCAGCACCTAAGGAGATTGGCGAAGAAGGGTGGCCTATGGGATCCAATCGGCGGAGTTCCTGACGGTTCCGGGCTGCCCTTGCCAATACAAGCTAGCAGTGTTTCGTAAGTAAAAGTATTTCGGCCCAAACAATCTAAATTTTTATTGGCTATCAATGTTGTTCTTCGTGCCAGCAGCCTGGAGGCCATTGGTTAATCTCTACACCCGTGGGAACAACCAAGTCGGTTGTGTACAACAGCGTCATAGAATTATAGCAGCCTTACAGTGAGAACGGCACCAGTGTCTTAAGGCTCATTAAGGCATCACGTATCGGTTAATACAAAAGGTGTTACCAAGTTAATGGCCGACAATCCAATTTTTATTGTCATTTTTCCTTCTGATTTTTTTACACTTTAGTTTACATTTGTATTAAATTTAACACTTACTGTCATTTTTTCCTTACAGTAATACATACAAATGAAAAGCTTCATAAAAAACATAACGTAACGTAACGTAACGTAACCTGCTTTAGGTATATTGGAATATCTTATGAGTGTAAATGACGTCTTATATGAAACAGTGATAATATTATTATGTGTCAATTAATTTACATTATTATAACAATAAAAAGTATTCCTTTACCCCTTCTTAGTGGACACACACACTGGCCATAGGTGACCATGTAGGTCATCATATTAGGTCCACGTGAATAGTTTAAGTAACTTAACCTTAAGG
Source organism: Homarus americanus (assembly GCF_018991925.1). NCBI lineage: Eukaryota > Metazoa > Arthropoda > Malacostraca > Decapoda > Nephropidae > Homarus > Homarus americanus. The sequence goes on from NW_024712499.1 coordinate 2,075, forward strand.
AATATTACTTAACTCTGATCTTTATAAACACAGGATGATCATGACGCGTTATATGATATATTCTAAACAATGTAAATGTCAACATAAGTTTGGGAGAAAAACAACTAAATCTTAAGTTACTTAAAACAACAGTAAAGACTTAAACTGTACACATGAGACGAAAACAAATATCATAGTAATAAATGTAAGTAATAAATAACTAATTAAACCCTGAAACTAAATACGTATATTTAAATGTTCTTTGTCTTTTATATTATATTGTTAACACAGTAATGACTTTAACACATATTGAAACAATTAAAAGAAAAAAAAGAAAAAAACACCGATCAACCTCGACCCGGAGGGCCAGATGACCCCTGGACAGCTCTGAGCTTGACCAGCACGTTCGTGTTTATATTATTATCTCGACTGAATTATATTACAAAGTCACTTATGAGTTTTTCAATGATGTTTTGATAATATTTACTTATTCTCACCTAAATGTTAACAACTAGCGTATTAAAGAATACGACCACAACTAAATAAAGGCGGAAATTCACGGAGGTAACTTGGTGTAACTGGCTAGACTCCCCAAGGTGCCACAGACCTGCCATCGTCTAGTAGTTTTTCATCGTGTAGCACAACTGAGGCTATACATACGAACACGTTTACTATATAGCTGGAGTATTTTACACGTTTCTTATACAGCCACTACTGAGAGAGGGGGAGGGAGGGACGGAAGGGGGCTACACGATGAACCCATAAATCAGGTATAGCTTGTCGAGGACGGGCTACGGGGCAATGTAAACAATGGGGCTACTAAGACTATAGGTATAGGCTCCAAGTCCACGCCAGGCCAGGCCTGAGATGATGACGTCACTAGCAGCGTCCTCAGCGGATATTACACGACTTGTATCTCTCGTCCATCTCTCCCTGGGTGAGGAGGAGGAAGGGGGAGGGGGAAGAGGAGGGGGGAGGAGGAGGGGAAGGAGGAGGAAGAGGAGGGAGGGGAAGAGGAGGGGGAGGAGGAGGAGGGGGAGGGGGAGGGAAGGAGGAGGAGGGGAGGAGGGGAAGGAGGGAGGAGGAGGAGGAGGAGGAGGGGAGGAGGAGGAAAATAGGGTGGGAGGGAGGGAGGAGAAGGAGGAGGAGGAGGAGGGGGAGGAGGAGGAGGAGGAGGAAGAGTGGGGAGGGAGGGAAGGAGGAGTGGGAGGAGGAGGAGGGGGAGGAGGGGGAGGGGAAGGAGTGGGGAGGAGGGGAAGGAGGAGTGGGGAGGAGGGGGGAGGAGGAGAGGGAGGAGGGGGAGGGGAAGGAGGGGGAGGAGGAGGAGAAGAGGAGGAAGAAGAGGAGGGACGTAAAGGGGAAGAGGAAGAAGAAGAGGCGGAGGAAGGAGAAGGAAGAAGATAAGGAGTAGGAGGAAAGTGAGAAGGAAGAAAGAAGGAGGAGAAAGAGGAGAGAAGAGAAAGAAGATGGAAGAAAGACAGAGAAGGGGAGGGGAGAGGAATGGACACAAAGCGAACAGTAACAAGTTTCAGTGTTGGTAGTGGTAGTGGTGGTGGTGGTGGTGGTGGTAGTGGTGGTGGTGGTGGTGGTAGTGGTGGTGGTGATAACAGCAGTGGTCACGTTAGTAGTAGTATTAGTGGTGATTATAAGTGGTGCAGATGACGTGGTGGTGAGTGGTGATACGTGGTGGTAGTCACAGAAATGGTGGTGGTAGTGATGATAATAGCAGTGGTAGTGGTGGCAGTAGTAGTGGTGGTGATAATAGCAATGGTCTCACATAGTCCTGTCGTAACTGGCTGGCGGGTCTCAGGTGACATGTCGGGGCGGAAGGGGACAGAACAAAGCCTCGGCATCCGTCACCCCCTCCTTCCCTCCCAGACAGTTAACAGTCACAAAACGTCTCGACCTGTAAATACCTCAGCCCTGGGAACACTCGCAGAAACCGGAGAGAGTCCCTGAGAAAACCCTGCAGAAACCGCCGTGGCCCGAGGGATGGACTAGCCGAGAAAATCATAACGAATTTCAGGAAAGCTCTTTTGGCTCCACCCGTCCGTCCGCCTGATGGGAAAAGGTTTTCTTTGCCATTTTAAAAGATTTGGAGCCACAATGAGGGATTTTTCACCGCTAAGGGTAAGGGTTAGAGGAGGTGGTGGGGGAGGGGGGGATGTAGAGAAGGGGAGGGGTGAAGGGAGTGGAAGGAGTGTATAGGGGGAGGTAGTGAAGAAGGAGGGGGTGAACGGTGGTATCCCACACACCCACTTATGTAATGGAGGTTTAGAATGCACTACCAAACACACTTATCATATACGCCTCAAAAATATTATCACATCATCACTAACTAATAAAACACAAGACTTGGTGAGTTATGTGTGAAGGGGATCATTCAGGTGGTGTGATAATACAATGTAAGAGAGAAACTTCACTAAATGGAGGAGGAGACACACACGTCCTCCCCCATGGCTCCCACACACCCGCCGAAAAGTACGAGTACGAAGTCTTTAGTTAAGAGGTGAAAGAAGATTATTAGGGGTTGAGGGAAAAGTGGTGAAACTGAAATACAGCAGAAGTAGAAAGAATCTGGGCTCAACCAGATCGCTTCATCTTTCTTATTGGTGTTTTGTCTTTGTTCTGCTCCCTTGGGTCGTCAGACCTTTGTATTAATATTGGTTTATTTATATAATGCTGCTTATTATTATTATTTTCTATTTATTGTTTGAGTTAGTGAGCCCGCCCAGGTCCTTGTGTAACTGGGAGGGTAGTCACATTTTTTTTTTTCTAAGGTGTTAGTTAAGTGTTAGTTGTGTTAGTCTAAAGGTACACTGTATGGAGAGGCCTGCCAGGTTCTTAGTGGAGCTGGTAGGTCACTCTCATCTTTTATTCTCTCTATTAATGTTTTATGTGTATATGTGTATATTGGGGCAGGAGGTGGTTCAATTACTTCTTCCTGGCTGATGTAGCTGGGAGGGTAATCACATTATTGTTATTATTATATATTTTTTCCGATGGAGTTAGTGAGCCCGCCCAGGCCCTTGTGTAGCTGGGAGGGTAGTCACATTATTTTTTTTTATTTTTTTTTTTTGCTAAGATGTTAGTTAAATGTTAAATGTTAGTTATGTTAGTCTAAAGGTACACTGTATGGAGAGGCCTGCCAGGTTCTTAGTGGAGCTGGTAGGTCACGCTCATCTTTTATTCTCTCTATTAATGTTTTATGTGTATATTGGGGCAGGAGATGGTTCAGTTACTTTCTTCCTGGCTGATTTAAACCAACTGTGTTCTTGGAATTCTTCGTTGTCTATATTATTTATCCAATTTTGATATGTTTCTGTGTTAAGTTCAGTCACTTTTTTCCAAATATTTGCAGCTTTGTTGTGTATATCTACATTGATTGCTAAGAGGTTTGCTCTCTTGTGTAGCTGTTCATTATTGATGTGGTCTGTATATTTTATGTTATATATAAATCTAAGGGCTATATTTTGTACTGTTTGTAACCTTTTAATGCACGTTTTACTAAGGGTGTTCAATGGGATGGATGGGTAGTCCATAATTGATTTGACAAGGGCAATATATATCTTTCTCTTGTTATTAATGCTAAGGTTCTTAAAGCGTTTTATTTTTGATAATCTTATTCTTGCCTGTCGTTCTTTATCTTTTAAGTATGTTATATATCCTCTTTTTGTTAGTTTTAATCCAAGCATCCTGCCTTCAGTGTCGTATGGGTATAGTTCCTGGTCGACTATTACTGGACTTGTTTTAATCTTGGCTATTGGTATTATCTTGAATTTGTTCTTATTTGTCCTGATTTTCCATTTTTTCTCAAAATCATTTATGTTTTTTATCGCTCTTACCGTGTAGAGTGCCATTACATATTCGCTAAAGGGGGTAGGTTGAGGTGTGTCTGAAGTATAAATTGTATATAGTGTTGGAGAAAGGCATCCTCCTTGAGGTACTCCACTCTCAAGATTAAACATAGTTCCCATAAAGTTTCCAATTTGAATTTGTGCTCTCCTATCATCTAAATAGTTACACAATATTCTTAGCAAGTATTCGTTAAGTCCCAGTTTTAATATTTTATATTTCAAGCCTAAATGCCAAACTTTATCAAAAGCCTTAGAAACATCCCTTAAAATTATATTGATCTGGTTACCCTTGCTTTTTCTATTGCAATTATTTCCGTTATTGTAGCTATTGCAGTTAGGGTATTTCTATTGGGCATAAATCCATGTTGTCTGTTGTTAGTTTTCCCATGTTGTGTTAAAAAGGCTATAAGTCTTGAATTTAATATTTTTTCCAATAGTTTCCCGGTAATTTCTAATAAAGATATTGGCCTGTAGTTTAATATTTCCTTATTGTCCTTACCCTCCTTAGGAATAAATATCATTTTAGCATATTTTAGTTTGTCTGGAAAGTAACCAGTTATTACGCATGCGTTATAAATGTTTAATAGTGTATTTAAAATGTTTTCAGGTAGATTCATGATCATATTTCGTGTAATATCTGTGAGCCCAGGGGCTTTTTCCTTAAATTTCCTCAGACAGTGCATCATTTCTCCCATGGTTATTATTTGATTATTAGGTAATAAGTTATAGTCTATATATTGCCTTGGGGTGATTCTATGTATTTGTCTTCCCATTCTTCTTCTATCGCTTCTTCGTGTTCACTATCAAAATCTTCATTTCACTAATCTGATATTTTAAACTTTTTATTCCCTTTTGAATGCTGACTCTTGTTCATTTCCTCATTGCAATTTTGTTCCATTTTTGGTCCTTTAATGTATGCTGTTTTTGCTTGTTGTGCCCCATCTGTCTTGTTTATGGAAGTCCAAAATGTTTTTGTATCTTCTGGTATGTCAGCCGCCATTATAATATCATTCATTTTTTATTGTTTGCTTCCTTACATGCGTCTCTTAATTTTATCTTAGTGCTATCTGTGTCGTATATATGCATCTGTTACTACCGTGTCTTTCCACTTATACCTGTTTATTTCATTGTAATAGGTCTGGATTAATTTAACTTCTTCTGGTAGTCTGTTGTTGCGTGTGTTCTAAAGTGTGAAATAGGAGTGTGTTTGGTTATAGATGTTTTTATTGCTGAGTGCAGTCTGTCCATTTCTGAGTCTATGTCTTCTGTTGTTTTCCCTTGTAGGTTAATCGAGTGGTGATTACTTAAGTCGTCTTTGAAGCTGTCCCAGTCTGTTTTACTCATTTTCAGTCTCCTTTTTATTGGTATCTGTATGGGGCTTGTTGACAGTGTTAGTATAATTGGCAGATGGTCACTGCCTGTGAGAGGTCCTTGTTTTATATGGTAATTGAAAAAGGCTTTGTTGTTGGTAAAATTTTTGTCTGGAGTCGATTGTGTATTGTGATTTCTCCAGGTTGGAAAGTTAGGACCCAGATGATTGATTTTCCTAAATTGATTAATTGATTAAGGGCGTTTCCCACGACGTTATTATTTGTATTATCCAAAAATCTATGTCTGGCGTTAAAGTCTCTAAAGATGTGCATCGGATGACTATTGTTAGCCAATTTTAATAGGTCTTCTATGGGTAAGTAGTAACCAATAATTACGTCTCCTTGAGTTGTATTTATTTTTGTGCTAGAAGTCATCCTGGAAGTCATCAATTAGTTTAAATTTAAGTTTCTTTTTAACCGCTATCCTTTCTCCGTCATTTTTCTCGCCCGATTTATGTCTTTGGTTTACATAATAGTTAAAGAGTTTTATGTTGTTGTTTTCTGTCTCACCGTGACTGTTTATTAGTATAATGTCAGGGTCAATTTCTTGATATATATTACTTAGGTTAATTCTCTCGGTCTTCCAGTTTCTTACGTTGTGTTGTATTATTCTTAAAGTTCTTACTGTTTGTCTATTGTCCATTATTTCTTATACTTGGATTGTAACTGTTGAAGTGGAGACCTATCCTCCTGTTTCCCGCTTCTGACTCTTCTAAACTCTGACGGGTCTACTATTTTAAAGTCATTGGTCGTAATCTTTAGTTTGTCCGTAGTAATTAGTGACCAGACATAATCTTCACTTAGGGATTTTTCTTGATATGTCCACTTGTATATCCCTCCTTCACAGTTTTTTACTACTGTCCCTCCTGTTGGTCTCGATGTTGGGATTCCATGTTTTGTTGTGGTGATAACTTTTAATCCAATATCTTCAGCAGATTCAGGTTGTATATTGTGTTCAGTTTCCATCTTATCTTCTCTCCTCCTACTCCTTTGTCTTATAGTCTGTCCTTTTGTTATTTCTATCTTCTCTTTGTCACTTCTAGTCATTTGTCTGGGATCTCTATCAGTCGCTTGTGTTCCTTGTGTATCAGCTGTTGCTCCTTGCTCAAACCTTTGTTTGTCTAGCTGTAGTCTTTCTCTCAGTTCGCTTGCATATGTTGCCTGAAATAGTTTTTCGGATTGTGGATTCTCTGGAAATATCATCTCTGGTAGGCTATTCAATTTAAAAATTTTCCTTAATTCCTCATTGTATGATCCGGGTGCAATGATATTGTGCAAATGTGCATGGATCATACTAATCATTACCTTATCATGTATTGGCTCACTTAGGTTTAATATGGTGGATTCTGGTCTATGAGCCTCTTGGACCGCTCTCTTGGCTATTTCGACGTATGTCGTATCCTTTTTGTCTTGTTCCTTTTTCCTTGTTTCTTGTTCCTTGTACTTTATCATGTGTTTTTTTATTGGGCATGCCATTGCTAACGTCCTATGTCCTATGTATGCATTCCCGTTTCTCTTACAGTTGAGACAGCCAACATGTGTATTCTTACATTCAGTGTAGGTATGGTCGTCGCCTGCACAATCTGAGCAGTACTTTTTTTCTTTTTCAGGACAGTCTCTCGTTGTGTGTTCTTCATATTTGTAGCAGGAGAAGCAAGTTTGCAGACTGATGAATGTCTCCTTCTTTATTTGATGTGGTGTGACTGACATGTTGAATATTAGAAAGCCCTGTTGTAAAACTTTCTCAGCCATTGACACTTCTTCAAAAGTAATCTTAAAAACATGAGTATAGTCTTTTATCTTAATGACTTCTTCAATCTTCATCCACCTGTTTTGGCGTTCCAGTTCATCTTTCAGGTCTTCAGATGTCTTCCTCCCGATCTCTTGGTCGACTTGACGAACGAAAACTGATCTTTTTGCTTTTTGTTCTGGTGGCATGACAACAACAAGGCCTTCATTGTAAAATATATCTCTGGCTTCTTTGAAAGGATTTTATCTGAATCAAAGTCATCTTTACAGATTACTTTAAAACCTTCATTGGTGCTGAATATTCTTGTTAGTGGGACTTGCAGTTTGTTGTAAGTGATTTCTGCCACTTTTCCCCTTCCAATAGAGTGTCCCTTATCTCCATGTTTTATTCTAATGCTTGTTGTCATCTTCTTGATTACATCTAATCCTACCTATAACACAGGGCTCCTGCCTGGGAGCAGTGACCCCGCCCCCCCCCTCTTGGACG
>NW_024712500.1:0-25013 GCF_018991925.1 Homarus americanus
GACACTCCCAGGTACACCTCTGACACTCCCAGGCACACTCACACTCCCAGGTACACCCCTGACACTCCCGGTACACCGCTGATACTGCCAGGTGCACCTCAGACACTGCCAGGTACACTTCCAGATACCCCAGGTACAGCCCAGACACTCCCAAGTCACACCTCTATAACCCCAGGTGCACCTGTGACACTCCCAAGTGCACCTCTGACACTCCCAGGCACACCTCTCTGACACTCCCAGGAACACCGCTGACACCCAGTTACACCGCTGACACTGCCAGATACACCTATGACACCTGGACACCCCTGACACTCCCAGTTACACCCTGACACTCCCAGGTACACCTCTGACAATCCCAGGTACACCTCAGGCACTCCCAGGTACACTCTGACACTCCAGGTACTCCCCGACACTTCCAGGTACCCCCTGACACTTCCAGGTACACCTCTGACACGCCTGGGCACACCAATGACACTCCCAGGTACACCAATGACACTCCCCAGGTACACCAATGACATTCCCAGGTACACCAATGACTCTCCCAGGTACACCTCTGACACTTCCAGGTACACCTCTGACACTTCCAGGTACACCTCTGACACTCCCAGGCACACCTCTGACACTCTAGGAACACCTTGACACCCCAGGTACATCTCTGACACTCCCCAGGTACACCGCTGACACCCCAGGTACACCTCTGATACGCTCAGCCATACCTCTGACACTCCCAGGTATACCTCCACACCCCAGTTACACCCTCTGACACTCCCAGGTACACCAATGACACTGCAAGATACACCTCTGACATTCCATGTACACCTCAGACACTTCCAGGTACACCTCAGACACTCCCCAGGTACACACTCAGACACTCCCAGGCACACCTATGACACTCCCAGGCACACCGCTATCACTCCCAGGTACACCCCTGACACTCCCGTTACACAACCATACACTCCCAGGTACCTCTCTGACAATCCCAGACACCTCAGACATTCCCAGGGACACCTCTGACACCTCCAGGTACACCCCTGACACTTCCAAGTACACCTCTGACACCCCAGGTACACCAATGACACTCCCACACACCACTGACACTCCCTGGTACACCTCTGACACTCCCAGGTACACCAATGACACTAAGGTACACTCTGACATCTCTGCCACTGCCAGGTAAACCAATGATACTCCCAGGTATACACCGCTGACACTCCCAGGTAGCTCAGACACTCCCAGTAACACCTCAGACTGATTCCAGGTGCACAGACACTCCCAAGTGCACCTCTGACACCCCAGGCACACATCTGACACTCCCAGGTACACCCCTGACACTCCCAGGTACACCTCTGACACCCCAGGCACACTTCTCACACCCCTGGTACACCTCTGACACTCCCAGGTACACCGCTGACACTCCCAGGTACACCCCAGACACTCCCAGGTACCCACTGACATCTCCTGGTTCACCCCTGACACCCCCAGGTACACCTCTGATACTCCCCAGGTACACCTGACACTCCACATACACCTCTGACAATCCCAGGTACACCAATCACACCCCAAGCACAACCTGACACTACCAGGCACACCACTGACACTACCAGGCACACCTCTGACACTCCCAGGTACCCTTGACGCTGCCAGGTACCTCGACACCCCAGAACACCTCTGACACCCCAGGTACACCTCTGACACCCCAGGTACACCCCTCACACCCCAGGTACACCCCTGACACCCCAGGTACACCGCTGACACTGCCAGGTACACCTCAGACACTGCCAGGCACACTTCCAGACACCCCAGGTACAGCTCAGACACCCCAGTTACCCTCTATAACTCCCAGGTGCACCTGTGACATCCAAATGCACCTCTGACACTCCCAGGCACACCTCACACTCCCAGGTACACTGCTGACACTCCCAGTTACACCGCTGATACTGCCAGATACACCTATGACACTCCAGGCACACCCCCACACTCCCGTGTCAGACCCCCTGACACCCCCAGGTACACCTCTGACAATCCCAGGTACACCCTCAGCACCCCAGGCACACCTCTGACACTTCCAGGCACTCCCCTGACACTTCCAGGTACACCCCTGACACTTCCAGGTACACCTCTGACACTCCTCAGGCACCAATGACACCCCAGGTACACCACTGACACCCCTGGTACACGTCTGACACCCCAGGCACACCAATGACACCCCAGGCACACCAATGACTCTCCCAGGCACACCTTGACACTTCCAGGTACACCTCTTACACTCAGCACCCCACACTCCCAGGTACACCTCTGACACCCCAGTGCACTCCTGACACTCCCCAGGTACACATCTGATACGCCCAGCTATACCCTCTGACACTCCCAGGCATACCTCTGACACTCGCACACCTCTGACACTTCCAGGTACACCGATGACACTGCAAGATACACCCTGACATTCCATGTACACCCAGACACCCAGGACACCTCAGACACTCCCAGGTACACCTCAGAAACCCCCAGGTACACCTCGACACTCCCGGTACCACAGCTGTCACTCCCCAGGAACACCCCTGACACTCCCAGGCACACCCTTGACACCTGCAGGCACCCTGATATTCCCAGGCACACCTCTGACACTTCCAGATACACCTCTGACACTCCCAGGCACACCAATCACACTCCCAAGTACAACTCTGACACCCCAGGTACACCACTGACACTACTAGGTACACCTCTGACACTCCCAGGTACACCTTTGACAGTCGCAGGTACACCTCTGACACCCCAGGTACACCTCTGATACGCCCAGGTATACCTCTGACACCCCAGATACACCGCTGACACTCCCAGGCACCCCGCTGTCACTGCAAGATACACCCTGACATTCCATGTACACCTGAGACACTTCCAGGCACACCAGACACTCCAGGTACACCTCAGACACCCCAGGTCACACCTCTGACACTCCTAGGTACACCTCTGACACTCCCAGGTACTCCTTGACGCCCAGGTAATCCTCCGACACTGCCAGGAACACCTCTGACACTCCCCAGGTACACCTCTGACACCCCATGCACAGACACTGCCAGGTACACCTCAGACACTGCCAGGTACACCCCAGCACACCAGGTACAACCAGACACCCCAAGCATAGCTCATTCACCCCAGCACCTCCAGACACCCCAGGCATACCTCAGGCACCCCAGGTACACCTCTGACACTCCCAGGTACACCTCTGACACTCCCAGGAATACCTCTACACCCCAGGCACACCTCTGACACTCCCAGGCACACCGCTGACACTCCAGGCACACCCCTGACACTCCAGGTACACCGCTGACACTGCCAGGTACACCTCAGACACTGCCAGGCACACTTCAGATACCCCAGGTACAGCTCAGACACTCCCAGTTACACCTCTATAACTCCCAGTGCACCTGTGACACTCCCATGCACCTCTGACACTCAGGCACACCTCTGACACTCCCAGGTACACCGCTGACACTCCCAGTTACACCGCTGACACTGCCAGATAAACCTATGACACTCCAGGTACACCCTGACACTCCCGTTACACCCCTGACACTCCCAGGTACACCCTGACAATCCCAGGTACACCTCAGGCACCCCAGGTACACTTCTGACACTTCCAGGTACTCCCCTGACACTTCCAGGTACACCCCTGACACTTCCAGGTACACCCTGACACGCCCAAGTACACCAATGACACTCCCAGGTACACCACTGACACTTCCTGGTACACCTCTGACACTCCCAGGTACACCAATGACACTCCCAGGTACACCCAATGACTCTCCCAGGTACACCTCTGACACTTCCAGGTACACCCTGACACTTCCAGGTACACCTCTGACACTCCCAGGTACACCTCTGACACTCTCAGGAACACCTTTGACACTCCCAGGAACATCTCTGACACTCCCAGGTACACCTCTGACACCCCAGGTACACCTCTGATACGCTCAGCTATACCTCTGACACTCCCAGGATACCTCTGACACTCCCAGGTACACCTCTGACACTCCCAGGTACACCAATGACACTGCAAGATACACCCTGACATTCCATGTACACCTCAGACACTAGGTACACCAATGACACTCAGGTACACCACTGACACTCCTGGTACACCTCTGACACCCAGGTACACCAATGACACATGCAGGTACACCTCTGACACTTCCAGGTACACCCTGCCACTTCCAGGTAAACCAATGATACTCCCAGATACACCGCTGACACTCCCAGGTAAAGCTCAGACACTCCCAGGTAGCTCAGACACCCCAGTACACCAGACACTCCCAGGTGCACCTGGACACTCCCAAGTGCACCTCTGACACCCCAGGCACACCTCTGACACTCCCAGGAATCCTCCGACACCCCAGGTACACCTCTGACACTACCAGGTACACTTCTCACACCCCCTGGTACACCTCTGACACTCCCAGGTACACCGCTGACACTCCCAGGTACACCAAGACACTCCCAGGTACTCCATTGACATTCCCTGGTTCACCCTGACACCCAGGTACACCTCTGATACTCCCAGGTACACCTCTGACACTTCCACATACACCTCTGACACTCCCAGGTACACCAATCACACTCCCAAGTACAACTCTGACACTACCAGGTACACCACTGACACTACCAGGTACACCTCTGACACTCAGGTACTCATTTGACGCTGCCAGGTACCTCCGACACTCCCAAGAACACCTCTGACACCCCAGGTACACCTCTGACACTCCCAGGTACACCGCTGACACTCCCAGGTACACCCTGACACTCCCAGGTACACCGCTGACACTGCCAGGTACACCTCAGACACTGCCAGGTACACTTCAGACACCCCAGGTACAGCTCAGACACTCCCAGTTACACCTCTATAACTCCCAGGTGCACCTCTGACACTCCCAAATGCACCTCTGACACCCCAGGCACACCTCTGACACTCCCAGGTACACCGCTGACACTCCCAGTTACACCGCTGATACTGCCAGATACACCTATGACATCCAGGTACACCCTGACACTCCCAGTTGAACCCCCTGACACTCCCAGGTAACACCTCTGACAATCCCAGGTACACCTCAGGCACTCCCAGGTACACCTCTGACACTTCCAGGTACTCCCTGACACTGGTGCACCCTGACACTTCCAGGTACACGTCTGACACTCCCAGGTACACCAATGACACTCCCAGGTACACCACTGACACTCCCTGGTACACGTCTGACACTCCTGCAACAACAATCCTGCGGCACACCAATGACTCCCAGGTACACCTCTGACACTTCCAGGCACTTCTGACACTTCTAGGTACACTTCTGACTTGCACACCTCTGACACTCCCAGGTACTCCTCACACTCCCCAGGTACACATCTGATACGCCCAGCTATACCTCTGACACTCCCAGGTATGCCTCTGACACCCAGGTACACCTCTGACACTTCCAGGTACACCGATGACACTGCAAGATACACCTCTGACATTCCATGCACACCTGACACCCAGGTACACCCTCAGACACTCCCAGGTACACCTCAGAAACCCCAGGTACACCTCTGACACTCCCAGGTACACAGCTGTCACCCCAGGAACACCCCTGACACCACAGGTACACCCCTGACACCCCAGGTACACCTCTGATATTCCCAGGTACACCTCTGACACTTCCAGATACACCTCTGACACCCCAGGTACACCAATCACACTCCCAAGTACAACTCTGACACTCCCAGGTACACCACTGACACTACCAGGTACACCTCTGACACTCCAGGTACACCTTTGACAGCAGGTACACCTCTGACACTCCCAGGTACACCTCTGAGCCCAGGTATACCTCTGACACTCCCAGGTACACCGCTGACACCCCAGGTACCCCGCTGTCACTGCAAGATACACCTCTGACATTCCATGTACACCTGAGACACTTCCAGGTACACCTCAGACACCCCAGGTACACCTCTGACACCCCAGGTACACCTCAGACATTCCCAGGTACACCTCTGACACTTCCAGGTACACCCCTGCCACTTCCAGGTACACCAATGATACTCCCAGATACACCGCTGAATCTCCCAGGTAAGCTCAGACACTCGTAACACCTCAGACACCCCCAGCACCTGTGACACTCCCAAGTGCACTTGACCCTCAGGCACACCTCTGACACTCCTAGGTACTACTCTGACACTCGCAGGTACACCTCTGACAATCCCAGGTACACCTCAGACATTCCCAGGCACACCTCAACACTTCCAGGTACACCCTGACACTTCCAAGCACACCTCTGACACTCCCAGGTACACCTCTGACACTTCCAAATACACCTCTGGCACTCCCAGGTACACCAATTATACTACCAGGTACACCTCTGACACTCCCAGGTACACCTCTGATACTCCCAGGTACACCACTGACACTTACGGATACACCTCTGACACTCCCAGGTACACCAATCACACTCCCAAGTACAACTCTGACACTCCCAGGTACACCACTGACACTACCAGATACACCTATGACACTCCAGGTACACCCCTGACACTCCCAGTTATACCCCTGACACTCCCAGGTACACCTCTGACAATCCCAGGTACACCTCAGGCACTCCCAGGTACACCTCTGACACTTCCAGGTACACCCCTGACACTTCCAGGTACACCCCTGACACTTCCACGCACACCTCTGGACACTCCAGACACACCTCTGAGCTCCCCAGGCACAGCAATCACACCCCTGGCACAACTCTGACACTCCCAGGCACACCACTGACACTACCTCAGCGCCCCACACCCCAGGCACACCTCTGACACTCCCAGGTACACCTCAGACACTCCCAGGTACACCTCTGATACGCCCAGGTATACCTCTGGCACTCCCAGGTACACCACTGACACTCCCAGGTACACCGTTGATACTGCAAGATACACCTCTGACATTCCATGTACACCTCAGACACTTCCAGGTACACCTCAGACACTCCCAGGTACACCTCCGATACTCCCAGGTGCACCTCAGACACTCCCTGGTTCACCTCTGACACTTCCAGATATACCTCTGACACTCCCAGGTACACCAATGATACTACCAGGTACACATCTGACACTCCCAGGTACACCTCCGATACTCCCAGGACACCTCAGGCGCTCCCAGTTACACCTCTAACACTTCCAGGAACACCCCTGACACTTCCAGGAACACCCCTGACACTTCCACGTACACCTCTGACACTACCAGATACACCTCCGACACTCCCAGGTACACCAATCACACTCCCAAGTAATACTCTGACACTCCCAGGTACACCACTGACACTACCACGTACACCTCTGACACTCCCAGGCACACCTCTGACACTCCCAGGTACACCTCTGACACTCCCACGTACACCTCTGATCCGCCCAGGTATACCTCTGACACTCCCAGGTACACCGCTGACACTCCCAGGTACTCCGCTGACACTGCAAGATACACCTCTGACATTCCATGTACACCTCAGACACTTCCAGGTACACCTCAAACACTCCCAGGTACACCTCAGACACTCCCAGGTACACCTCTGACACTCCCAGATACACCGCTGTCATTCCCAGGTACACCCCTGACACTCCCAGTTACACCCCTGACACTCCCAGGTAAACCTCTGACAATCCCAGGTACACCTCAGACAATCCCAGGTACACCTCTGACACTTCCAGGTACACCCCTGACACTTCCAGGTACACCTCTGGCACTCCCAGGTACACCAATGACACTCCCAGGTACACCTCTGATACTCCCAGGTACATCTCTGACACTTCCAGATACACCTCTGACACTCCCAGGTACACCAATGACACTACCAGGTACACCTCTGATACTCCCAGGTACACCTCCGATACTCCCAGGTACACCTCCGATACTCCCAGGTACACCTCAGACACTCTCTGGTTCACCTCTGACACTCCTTGGTTCACCTCTAACACTCCCTGGTACACCTCTGACACCCCAAGGTGCACCTCTTATACTCCCAGGTACACATCCGACACTCCAAGGTACACCTCTGACACTCCCAGGTACACCTCTGACACTCCCAGGTACATCTCCGATACTCCCAGGTACACCTCAGACACTCCCTGGTTCACCTCTGACACTCCCTGGTTCACCTCTGACACTCCCTGGTACACCTCTGACACTCCCAGGTGTAACTATGACACTCCCAGGTACATCTCCGATTCTCCCAGGTACACCTCTGACACTCCCAGGTACACCTCTTACACTCCCTGGTTCTCCCTGACACTCCCAGGTACACCTCAGACACTCCCAGGTACACCTCTGACACTGCCTGGTACTACTCTGACACTCCCAGGTACACCTCTGACACTCCCAGGTACACCTCTGACACTCGCAATTACACCTCCGACACTCCCAGTTACACCCTTGACACTCTCAGGTACACCCCTGACACTCCTAGGTACACCTCTGATACTCCCAGGTATACCTCTGACACTCCCAGGTACACCTCTGACACTCCCAGAAACACCTCCGACACCCCAGGTACACACCCTCTGACCCCACCAGGCACACCTCTCACACTCCCCAGGCACACCTCTCTAACACTGCCACATGTACACCTCCTGACACTGCTAGGGTACACCTCTGACACTCCCAGATACACGCTGACACTCCCCTGGTACTTCTCTGACACTCCCAGGTACACCCCAGACACCCCCAGGCACACCTCTGACACTCCCAGGCACAGGCCTCTGACCCTACCAGGTACACCTCTGACACTCCCAGGCACACTCTAACACTGCCACAGGTACAATTCCTGACACTGCCAGGTACACCTCTGACACTCCCAGGCACACTCCTGCTGACACCCCTGGTACTTCTCTGACACCCCAGGCACACCTCTTACACTACCTTTTCTCCCACACCTCCCAGGTACACTTCAGACACTCCCAGGTACACCTCTAACACTCCCAGGTACTACTCTGACACTCGCAGGTACACCTCTGACACTCCCAGGTACACCTCTGACACTCCCAGTTACACCTGACACTGCCAGGTACACCCCTGACACTCCCAGGTACGCCTCTGATACTCCAGGTACACCTCTGACACTTCAGATACACCTCTGACACTCCCAGGTACAGCTCAGACACTCCCAGATACCTCTATAATTCCCAGGTGCACCTGTGACACTCCAGGTCACCTCTGCAGCCTCCAGGCACCTCTGACACTCAAGGTACACCGCGGCCTCCCAGTTACACAGCTGACACTGCCAGATACACCTATGACACTCCAGGTACACCTCTGACCTCCCAGTTACACCCTGACACTCCCAGGTACACCTCTGACAATTCAGGTACACCTTCAGGCACTCCCAGGTACACTTCTGACACTTCCAGGTACTCCCTGACACTTCAGGTACACCTGACACTTCAGGTACACCTCTGACACGCCAGTACACAATGACACTCCCAGGTACACCACTGACACCTGGTACACCTGACACTCCCAGGTACACCAATGACACCAGGTACCAATCTCCCAGGCCTCTGACACTTCCGGTACACCTCACACTTCAGGTACCTCTGACACTCCCAGAACACCTCTGACACTCTCAGGAACACCTTTGACACTCCAGGTACATCTCTGACACTCCCAGGTACACCTCTGACACTCCCAGGTACACCTCTGATACGCTCAGCTATACCCTGACACTCCCAGGTATACCTCTGACACTCCCAGGTACACCTCTGACACCAGGTACACCAATGACACTGCAAGATACACCTCTGACATTCCATGTACACCTCAGAC
Source organism: Homarus americanus (assembly GCF_018991925.1). Classification (NCBI taxonomy): domain Eukaryota; kingdom Metazoa; phylum Arthropoda; class Malacostraca; order Decapoda; family Nephropidae; genus Homarus; species Homarus americanus. The sequence continues at coordinate 9,827 of NW_024712500.1, forward strand.
ACTTCAGGTACACCTCAGACACTCCCAGGTACACCTCAGACACTCCCAGGTACACCTATGACACTCCCAGGTACACCGCTGCACTCCCAGGTACACCTGACACTCCCAGTTACACCCATACACTCCCAGGAACACCTCTGACAATCCCAGGTACACCTCAGACATTCCCAGGTACACCTCTGACACTTCCAGGTACACCTGACACTTCAAGTACACCTCTGACACTCCCAGGTACACCAATGACACTCCAGGTACACCACTGACACTCCCTGGTACACCTCTGACACTCCCAGGTACACCAATGACACACGCAGGTACACCTCTGACACTTCCAGGTACACCTGCCACTTCCGGTACCAATGATGCTCCCAGATACCGCTGACACTCCCAGGTAAACAGACCTCCCAGTAACACCTCAGACACTCCAGGTGCACCTGTGCACTCCTAGGTACACCTCTGACACTCCCAGGTAAACTTCTGACATTCCCAGGTACAACTCCCCGACACTCCCAGGTACACCAATGACACTACCAGGTTCACCTCTGACACTCCCAGGTACACCTCCGATACTCCCAGGAACACCTCAGACACTCCCTGGTTCACCTCTGACACTCCCTGGTTCACCTCTGACACTCCCTGGTTCACCCCTGACACTCCCAGGTACTCTTCTGACACTGCCAGGTACACCTCAGACACTCCCAGGTACATCTCTGACACTCCCATGTACACCTCTGACACTCCCAGGTAAACCTCTGACATTCCCAGGTACACCCCTGACACTCCCAGGTACTCCTCTGACACTCCCAGGTACTCCTCTAACACTCCCAGGTACACCTCTGACACTCCCAGGTACACCCCTCTGACACTAGCAGTACTACTCTGCTCCCAGGTACACCTCTGACACTCCCAGGTACACCTCCGATTCTCCCAGGTACACCTTCGATACTCCCAGGTACATTTCAGACACTCACTTGTTCACCTCTGACACTCCCAGGTAAACCTTTGACATTCCTAGGTACACCCCTGACACTCCCAGGTACACCTCTGACACTCCCAGGTAAACCTCTGACATTCCCAGGTACACCCCTGACACTCCCAGGTACTCCTCTGACACTGCCAGGTACACCGCACACACTGCCAGGTACTCTTCAGACACTCCCAGGTACAGCTCAGACACTCCCAGGTACACCTCAGACACTCCCAGGTGCACCTGTGACACTCCCAAGTGCACCTCTGACACTCCCAGGCAAACCTTTGACACTCCAAGTTACACCTCTGACACTCCAAGGTACACCGCTCACACTCCCAGGTACACCGCTGACACTGCCAGATACACCTCTGACACTCCATGTACACCTCAGACACTTCCAGGTACACCTCAGACACTCCCAGGTACACCTCAGACACTCCCAGGTACACCACTGACACTCCCAGATACACCGCTGTCACTCCCAGTTACACCCCTGACACTCCCAGTTACACCCCTGACACTCCCAGGTACACCTCTGACAATCCCAGGTACACCTCAGGCACTCCCAGGTACACCTCTGACACTTCCAGGTACACCCCCGACACTGCAAGAAACACCTCTGACATTCCATGTACACCTCAGACACTTCCAGGTACACCTCAGACACTCCCAGGTACACCAATGACACTCCCTGGTACACCTCTGACACTCCCAGGTACACCAATTACACTCCCAGGTACACCTCTGACACTTCCAGGTACACCTCTGACACTCCCAGGTACACCTCTGACAATCCCAGGTAAACCTCTGACACTCTCAGGAACACATCCGATACTCCCAGTGCACATCCGATACCCCCAGGTACATTTCAGACACTCCTGGTTCTCCCCTAACACTCCCAGGTACACCACCGATACTCCCAGGTACACCTCCGATTCTCCCAGGTACTCCTCTGCCTCCCTGGTACACCTGTGACACTCCCAGGTACACCTCAGATACTCCCAGGTACACCTCTGACACTTCCAGATACACCTCTGACACTCCCAGGCACACCAATGATACTACCAGGTACACCTCTGACACTCCCAGGTACACATCCGATACTCCCAGGTACACATCCGATACCCCCAGGTACATTTCAGACACTCCTGGTTCACCTCTGACACTCCCTGGTACACCTCTGACACTCCCAGGTACACCTCTTACACTACCTGGTTTCTCTGACTCTCCCAGGTACACTTCAGACACTCCCAGGTACACCTCACTCAGGTACTACTCTGACACTCGCAGGTACACCTCTGACACTCCCAGGTACACCTCTGACACTCCCAGTTACACCACTGACACTGCCAGGTACACCCCTGACCTCCCAGGTACGCCTCTGATACTCCCAGGTACACCTCTGACACTTCCAGATACCTCTGACACTCCCAGGTACAGCTCAGACACTCCGATACACCTCTATAATTCCCAGGTGCACCTGCTGACACTCCCAGGTGCATCCTCTGACTCCCAGGCACCTCTGACACTCCAGGTACACCGTGACACTCCAGTTACACCGCTGACACTGCCAGATCACCTATGACCTCCAGGTACACCTCTGACACTCCCAGTTACACCCCTGACACTCCCAGGTACACCTCTGACAATCCCAGGTACACCTCAGGCACTCCCAGGTACACCTCTGACACTTCCAGGTACTCTGACACTTCCAGGTACACCCATGACACTTCCAGGTACACCTCTGACACTCCCTGGTACACCTCTGACACTCCCAGTTACACCAATGACACTCCCAGGTAAACCAATGACTCTCCCAGGTACACCTCTGACTCCCAGGTATACTCATGCCAGGTACACCTCTGACACTCCCAGGTACACCGATGAAACTGAAAATACACCTCTGACAATCCAAGTACACCTCAGACACTTCCAGGTACACCTCAGACACTCCCAGGTACACCTCAGACACTCTCCAGTACACCTCTGACACTCCCAGGTACACCGCTGTCACTCCCAGGTACACCCCTGACACTCACACTCCCTGGTACACCTCTGACACTCCCAGGTACCTCCAGATACTCCCCAGTACACCTCTGACACTTCCAGATACACCTCTGACACTCCCAGGTACACCAATGATGCTACCAGGTACACCTCTGACCTCCCGGTACACCTCCGATACTCCCAGGTACACCTGACACTCCGCAGTTACACCTCTTACACTCCCAGGTACCTCTGACAATCAGGTACCTCAGACAATCCCAGGTACACCTCTGACACTTCCAGGTACACCCCTGACACTTCCAGGTACACCTCTGAACACTCCCAGGTACACCAGACACTCTCCCAGGTACACTGACACTCCCTGGTGCACCTCTGACACTCCCAGGTACACCAGCACTCAGGTACACCTCTGATACTTCCAGGTACACCATGCCACTTCCAGGTGCACCAATGATGCTCCCAGGTACACGCTGACACTCAGGTGCACCGCTGACACTGCCAGGTACACCTCAGACACTCCCAGGTAAGCTCAGACACTCCCAGGAACACCTCAGACACTCCCAGGTGCACCTGAGACATTCCCAAGTGTGCACCTCTGACACTCCCAGGCACACCTCTGACACTCCCAGGTACACCTCCGACTCTCCCAGGTACACCTCTGACACTTCCAGGTACCTTCTCACTCCCAGGCACCTCCTCTGGCCTCCCAGGTACACCGCCTGACACTCCCAGGTTCACCTCTCACACTCCCTGGTACACCTCTGATTCCTGGTCACCTCTGACACTCCTGGTACACCTCTGACTCTACCAGGTACACCACCGTGCTCCCAGGTACTCCGATTCTCCCAGGTACTCTCTCGCTCCTGGTACACCTCTGATCTCCCAGGTCACCTCAGATACTCCCAGGTGCACCTCTGACACTTCACTACACCTCTGACACTCCCAGGTACCACCAATGATACTACCAGGTACACCTCTGACACTCCCAGGTACACCTCAGATGCTCCCAGGTACACCTCCGATACTCCCAGGTACACTTCAGACACCTCCCTGTTTCACCTCTGACACTCCCTGGTTCACCTCTGTCACTCCCTGGTTCACCCAACACTCCCAGGTTCACCTCTCACCTCCTGGTACACCTCTGACACTCCCAGGTACCTCAGAATGCTCCCAGGTACACCTCTGACACTTCCAGATACACCTCTGGCTTCTCCCAGGTACACCAATGATACTACCAGGTACACCTCTGACACTCCCAGGTACACCTCCCGTCTCCCAGGTACACCTCCGATACTCCCACGGTACCTTCAGACACCTCCCTGTTTCACCTCTGACACTCCTGGTTCACCTCTGTCACTCCCTGGTACCCTCAGACACTCCCAGGTACCTCCTCCCTGGTTCTCCCCTGACCTCCCAGGTACAACACTGACACTACCAGATACACCTATGACACTCCAGGTACACCCCTGACACTCCCAGTTACACCCCTGACACTCCCAGGTACACCTCTGACAATCCCAGGTACACCTCAGGCACTCCCAGGTACACCTCTGACACTTCAGGCACACCCAGCACTTCAGGTACACCCAGGACACTTCCAGGTACACCACTGACACTTCCAAATACCCTCTGAAACTCCCAGGTACACCAATCACACTCCCAAGTACATCTCTGACACTCCCAGGTACACCACTGACACTACCAGGTACACCTCTGACACTCCCAGGTACTCCTTTGACGCTGCCAGGTACTCCTCCGACACTCCCAGGAACACCTCTGACACTCCCAAGTACACCAATGACACTCCCAGGTACACCTCTCACACTTCCAGGTACACCTCTCACACTCCCTGGTACACCTCTGACACTTCCAGGTACACAAATGACACACTCAGGTACACCTCTGACACTTCCAGGTACACCCCTGACACTTCCAGGTACACCAATGATACTCCCAGGTACACCGCTGACACTCCCAGGTACACCGCTGACACTGCCAGGTACACCTCAGACACTGCCAGGTACACCTCAGACACTCCCAGGTAAAGCTCAGACACTCCCAGTAACACCTCAGACACTCCCAGGTGCACCTGTGACACTCCCAAGTGCACCTCTGACACTCCCAGGCACAACTCTGACACTCCCAGGTACACCTCCGACACTCCCAGGTACACCTCTGACACGCCCAGGTACACTTCTCACACACCCAGGTACACCTTTGACACTCCCAGGTACACCTCTCATACTCCAAGGTACACCTCTGACACTTCCAGATACACCTCTGACACTTCCAGATACACCTCTGCCACGCCCAGGTACACCAATGATACTACCAGGTACACTTCTGACACTCCCAGGTACACCTCCGATACTCCCAGGTACACCTCCGATACTCCCAGGTTCACCTCAGACGCTCCCTGGTTTACCTCTGACACTTCCAGATACACCTCTGACACTCCTAGTTACACCAATGATACTACCAGGTACACCTCGGACACTCCCAGGGACACCTCCGATACACCCAGGTACACCTCCGATACTCCCAGGTACACCTCAGACACTCCCTGGTTCCCCTCTGATACTTCCAGATACACCTCTGACACTCCCAGGTACACCAATGATACTACCAGGTACACCTCCTACACTCCCTGGTTCACCTCTGACACTCCCTGGTACACCTCTGACACTCCCAGGTACACCTCTTACACTCCCTGGTTCTCCCCTGACACTCCCTGGTTCACCTCTGACACTCCCTGGTACACCTCTGATACTCCCAGGTACACCTCTGACACTTCCGGATACACCTGTGACACTCCCAGGTACACCAATCACACTCCCAAGTACAACTCTGACGCGCCCAGGTACACCACTGACACTACCAGGTACACCTCTGACACGCCAAGGTACTCCTTTAACGCTGCCAGTTACTCCTCTGACACTCCCAGGAACTCCTTTGACGCTGCCAGGTAGTCCTCCGACACTCCCAGGAACACCTCTGACACTCCCAGGTACACCCCTGACACTCCCAGGTACACCGCTGACACTGCCAGGTACACCTCAGACACTGCCAGGTACACTTCAGACACTCCCAGGTAAAGCTCAGACACTCCCAGTTACACCTCAGAAACTCTCAGGTGCACCTGTGACACTCCCAAGTGCACCTCTGACACTCCCAGGCACACATCTGACACTCCCAGGTACACCGCTGACACTCCCAGTTACACCTCAGGCACTCCCAGGTACACCTCTGACACTTTCAGGTACACCCCTGACACTTCCAGGTACACCCCTGACCCTTCCAGGTACACCTCTGACACTCCCAGGTACACTTCTCACACTCCCAGGTACACCTCTGACACTCCTAAGTACACCGCTGACACTCCCAGGTACTCCACTGACATTCCCTGGTTCACCTCTGACACTCCCTGGTTCACCTTTGACACTCCCAGGTACACCTCTGACATTCCCAGGTACACCTCCGATACTCCCAGGTACACCTCCGATTCTCCCAGGTACTCCTCTGACACTCTGTGGTACACCTCTGACACTCCCAGGTACACCTCAGATACTCCCATGTACACATTTGACACTTCCAGATACACCTCTGACACTCCCAGGTACACCAATGATACTACCAGGTACACCTCTGACACTCCCAGGTACATCTCCGATACTCCCAGGTACACCTCCGATGCTCCCAGGTACACTTCAGACACTCCCTGGTTCACCTCTGACACTCCCTGGTTTACCTCTGACACTCCTGGCCTTACTCCCCAGCACTCCCAGGTACACCCTCTTACACTCCTGGTTCTTTCCTGACACTCCCAGGTACCTCAGCCACTCCCAGGTACACCTCAACACTCCCAGGTACTCCTCTGACACCTCCCAGGTACACCTCTGACACTCCCAGGTACACCTCTGACACTCCCAGTTACACCTCCGACTCTCCCAGTTACACCCCTGACACTCCCAGGTACATCCCTGACACTCCCAGGTACACCTCTGATGCTCCCAGGTACACCTCTGACACTTCCAGATACACCTCTGACACTCCCATGTACACCAATCACACTCCCAAGTACAACTCTGACACGCCCAGGTACACCACTGACACTACCATGTACACCTCTGACACTCCTGGTTCACCTCTGACCTCTCCTGGTACACCTTGTACTCCCAGGTACACCTCTTACTCTCGTTTCTCCCCAGCACTCCCAGGTATGCCTCAGACACTCCCAGGCTCTGCTCCCAGGTACTACTCTGACACTCACAGGTACACCTCTGAGCACTCACAGGTACACCTCTGACCTCCCAGTTACACCTCCGACTCCCAGTTACACCCCACACTCCGTACACCCCTGACCTCCCAGGTACGCCTCTGATACTCCCAGGTACACCTCTGACACTTCCAGATACAACTCTGACACTCCCAGGTACAGGTCAGACACTCCCAGTTACACCTCTATAACTCCCAGGTGCACCTGTGACACTCCCAAATGCACCTCTGACACTCCCAGGCACACCTCTGACACTCCCAGGTACACGCTGACCTCCCAGTTACACCGCAGACGCCAGATACACCTATGACACTCCAGGTAACCCGACACTCCCAGTTACACCCCTGACCTCCCAGGTACACCTCTGACAATCCCAGGTACCTCAGGCACTCCCAGGTACACCTCTGACACTTCCAGGTACTCTGACACTTCCAGGTACACCCATGACACTTCCAGGTACACCTCTCAAACTCCCAATACTGTGTGCTCCCAGGTACACCACTGACACTCCTGGTACACCTCTGACCTCCCAGGTACCTGCCAACACTCCCAGGTACTGACACTCCCAGGTACACCGATGACACTGCAAGATACCTCTGACAATCCATGCACCTCAGACACTTCCAGGTACACCTCAGACACTCCCAGGTACACCTCAGACAATCCCAGGTACACCTCTGACACTCCCAGGTACACAGGCTGTCACTCCCAGGTACACCCCTGACACTCCCAGTTACACCTCTTACACTCCCAGGTACACCTCCGAAAATCCCAGGTACACCTCAGACAATGGTACACCCTGACACTTCCACGTACATCCCTGACGTCCAGGTACACCTATGACACTCCCAGGTACCAATGAACACTCAGGTACAAGTCTGATACTTCCGTACACCCTTGCGACTTCCAGGTACACTGATCTCCCAGGTACACCGCTGACACTCCCAGGTACACTGCTGACACTGCCAGGTACACCTCAGACACTCCCAGGTAGCTCAGACAGGAACACCTCAGACACTCCCAGGTGCACCTGTGACACTCCCAAGTGCACCTCTGACACTCCCAGGCACACCTCTGACACTCCCAGGTACACCTCCCGACACTCCGGTACCTCTGGGTACCTCACACTCCCAGGTACCTCTGACACTCCCAGGTACACCGCTACACTCCCAGGTACACCTCTGACACTCCCAGGTACTCCACTGACATTCCTGGTTCACCTCTGACACTCCCTGGTACACCTCTGTCATTCCTGGTTCACCTCCTGACTCCCAGGTACCTCAGATACTCCCAGGTACACCTCTGCCTTCCAGATACCTCTGACACTCCCAGGTACACCAATGACACTACCAGGTACCTCTCCACTCCCAGGTACTCCTGACGCTGCCAGGTACTCCTCCGCCTCCCAGGAACACCTCTGACACTCCCAGGTACCTCTGACCTCCCAGGTACCATGACACTCCCAGGTACACCCCTGACACTCCCAAGTACACCCTGACACTGTCAGGTACACCTCAAACACTGCCAGGTACACCGCTGACACTGCCAAAACACCTGTGACACTCCAGGTACACCCCTGACACTCCCAGTTACACCCCTGACACTCCCAGTTACACCTCTGACAATCAGGTACCTCAGGCACTCCCAGGTACACCTCTGCACTTCCAGGTACACCCCTGACACTTCCAGGTACACCCCTGACACTCCCAGGTACACCACTGACACTCCTGGTACACCTCTGACACTCAGGTACACCAATGACGACTCCCAGGTACACTGGAGCTCTCCCAGGTACACCTCTGACACTCCCAGGTACACCTCTGACCTCCGGGGTACACCTCTGACACTCCAGGTACCTCTCACTCCCAAGTACACCCCTGACACTCCCAGGTATTCCACTGACATTCCCTGGTTCTCTGACACTCCCTGGTACACCTTTGACACTCCCAGGTACACCTCTGACACTCCCAGGCCTCCATTCCTCCCAGGTACACCTCCGATCTCCCAGGTACTCCTCTGACAGTCCCTGGTACACCTCTGTTCTCCCAGGTACACCTCTGATACTCCCAGGTACACTTCTGACACTTCCAAATACACCTCTGAGCCTCCCAGGTACACCAATGATGCTACCAGGTACACCTCCCAGCCTCCCACACCTCCAATGCTCCCAGGTACACCTCCGATGCTCACAGGTGCACCTCAGACACTCCCTGGTTCACCTCTGACCTCCTGGTTCTCCCCTGCTCCTGGTACCCTCTGATACTCCCAGGTACACCTCTTACCTCCCTGGTTCTCTGACCTCCCAAGTACACCTCAAGCACTCCCAGGTACACCTCCGAGCACTCCCAGGTACTACTCTGACCTCCCAGGTACGCCTCTGGCCTCCTAGGTGCCTCCTGACACTCCCAGTTCACCTCCGACTTGCTCCCAGTTACACCCCAACTCCCAGGTACACCTGACATGCTCCCAGGTACACCTGATATTCCCAGGTACACCTCTGACACTTCCAGATACACCTCTGACCTCCCAGGTACACCAATCACCTCCCAGGTCAACTCTGACCTCCCAGGTACACCACTGACACTACCAGGTACCTCTGACACTCCCAGGTACACCTCTGACACTCCCAGGTACACCTCTGATGCTCCCAGGTACACCTCTGATACGCCCAGGTATACCTCTGACACTCCAGGTACACCATGACACTCCCAGGTACACCAATGACACTCCCAGGTACGCAGCTCTCCTGGTGCACCTCTGAGCTTCCAGGTACACCTCTGACACTACCAGGTACACCTCTGACACTCCCAGGTGCACCCCAGCTCCCAGGTACACCTCTGATATTCCCAGGTACACCTCTGACACTTCCAGATTCACCTTTGACACTCCCATGTGCACCAATCACACTCCCAGAGTACAACTCTGACCTCCCAGGTACACCTGACACCTGGGCACCTCTGACACTCCCAGGTACTCCTTTGACTCTGCCGGTACTCCTCCGGCACTCCCAGGAACACCTCTGACACTCCCAGGTACACCTCTGACACTCCCAGGTACACCGCCCCAGCCTCCCAGGTACTCCCAGGTACACCACTGACACCAGGTACACCTCAGACACTGCCAGGTACACTTCAGACACTCCAGGGACAGCTGAGACACTGCCAGTTACACCTCTGTAACTCCCAGGTGCACCTGTGACACTCCCAAGTGCCTCTGACACTCCCAGGCACACCTCTGACACTCCTGGTGCACCTCTGACACTACCAGGTACACCGATACTCCCAGGTACCTCCGATTCTCCCAGGTACTCCTCTCACACTCCTGGTACACCTCCTGACACTCCCAGGTACCTCAGATACTCCCAGGTACACCTGCCACTTCCTTCACCTCCCAGCACTCCCAGGTACCAATGATACTACCAGGTACACCTCTACCTCCCAGGTACACCTCAGATACTCCAGGTACCTCCGTGCTCCCAGTGCACTTCAGACACCTCCCTGTTTCACCTCTGAACTCCTGGTTCCCTCTGTCACTCCCTGGTACACCCGCCCCACCAGGTTCACCTCTCACACTCCCTGGTACCTTGACCTCCCGGTACCTCATACTCAGGTACACCTCTGACCTTCCAGATCACCTCCTGACACTCCCAGGTACACCAATGATCCTACCAGGTACACCTCTGACACTCCCAGGTACACCTCCGTGCTCCCAGGTACCGCTTCAGACACCCTGTTTCACCTCAGACACTCCTGGTTCACCTCTGTCCTCCCTGGTACACCTCTGACACTCCAGGTACACCTCTTACACTCCTGGTTTCTCCCCTGACACTCCCAGTGCACCTCAGACACTCCCAGGTACACCTCTGACACTTGGGTACTACTCTGACACTCCCAGGTACACCTCTGACACTCCCAGGTACACCTCTGACACTCCGATTACACCTCCGGCCTCCCAGTTCCACCCCTGACCTCCCAGGTACACCCCTGACGCTCCCAGGTACACCTCTGATATTCCCAGGTACACCTCTGACCTTCCAGATACACCTCTGACCTCCCATGTACACCAATCACCTCCCAAGTACAACTCTGGCCTCCCAGGGTACACCTCTGACACTCCCAGGTACACTCTGACCTCCCAGGTGCTCAGCGGCTCTGCCAGGTGCTCCTCCGACACTCCCAGACACCTCTGACACTCCCAGGTACACCCCTGACCTCCCAGGTACACCAGCACTCCCAGGTACACCCTGACACTCCCAGGCACCGCTGACACTGCCAGGTACACCTCAAACACTGCCAGGTACACTTCAGCCTCTGACACTACCAGATACACACACCCCTCTGACCTCCCCAGGTACACTGTGACCTCCCTGGTACACCTCTGACTTGCTCCCAGGTACACCTCCAAATATTCCCAGGTACCTCCCGTCTCCCGTGCTCCTCTGACACTCCCTGGTACCTCCTACAACACTCCCAGGTGCACCTCAGATACTCCTGGTTCACCTCTGACACTCCCTGGTACTGCCCCAGCACTCCCAGGTACACCTCTTACTCCTGGTTTCTCCCCAACACTCCCAGGCATACCTCAGAACCTTGCTCCCAGGTACACCTCTGACCTCCCAGGTACTACTCTGACACTCATGGTACACCTCTGACACTCACAGGTACACCCCTCTGACACTCCCAGTTACCTCAAACATGATTGCACCCTGACACTCCCCAGGTTGCACCCTGACACTCCAAGGTGCACCTCTGATACTCCAGGTACACCTCTGACACTTCAGATAAATCTGACACTCCCAGGCCTGGAGTGGGCACTCCCAGAGTTACACCTCTCCTGCTCCCAGTGCACCTGTGACACTCCCAAATGCCTCTGACACTCCCAGGCACACCTCTGAGCACTCCCAGGTACACCGCTTGTGGCCTCCCAGTTTCACCATGACACTGCCAGATACACCTATGACACTCCAGGTACCGACACTCCCAGTTACACCCCCTGTGCTCCCAGGTACACCTCCTGACAATCCCAGGTACACCTCAGGCACTCCCAGGTACCTCTGACACTTCCAGGCCTCTGCAAAACACTTCCAGGTACACCCATGACATACCAGGTGCACCTCTCCAAACTCCCCAAGTGCACCAATGACACTCCCAGGTACACCACTGACATCCTGGTGCACCTCTGACCTCCCAGGTACACCAGCCAGCCTCCCAGGTACACCAATGACTCTCCCAGGTACCTTCTGACCTCCCAGGTGGCCTCTGACACTCCCAAGGTACACCCCGGCCTCCCAGGTACCATTGACACTGCAAAGATACACCTCTGACAATCCATGTACACCTCCAGACACTTCAGGTACACCTCAGACACTCCCAGGTACACCTCCAGACAATCCCAAGGTACACCTCCTGACACTCCCAGGTGCCCACCGCTGTCACTCCCAGGTACACCCCTAACACTCCCAGTTACACCTCTTACACTCCCAGGTACACCTCTGAAAATCCCCAGGTACACCTCCAGACAATCTCCAGGTACACCGCTGACACTTCCCGTACATCCCTGACACGTCCAGGTACACCTGTGAGCACTCCAATTTCAATGACACACTCCGGGTACCGGTCTCGATGCTTCCAGGTACACCTGGGCTTCCAGGTACACCAATGATACTCAGGTACCACCGCTGACACTCCCACGGGTACTGCTGACACTGCCAGGTACACCTCAGACACTCCCAGGTAGCTCGAACTTGCTCCCAGGAGACACCTCAGACACTCCCAGGTGCACCTGTGACACTCCCAAATGCACCTCTGACACTCCCAGGCACACCTCTGACACTCCCAGGCCACCTCCGCCTCCCAGGTACACCTCTGACACTTGGGTACCTTCTCACACTCCCGGGCCTTTGCAGGCAGGTACACCGCTGCTCCCAGTACCTCCCCTGACACTCCAGGTACTCCACTGACATTCCTGGTTCACCTCTGACACTCCCTGGTACACCTCTGTCATTCCTGGTTCACCTCTGACACTCCAGGTACCTCAGATACTCCCAGGTACACCTCTGACACTTCCAGATGCACCTCTGACACTCCCAGGTACACCAGTGATGCCACCAGGTACACCTCCCCAACACTCCCAGGTACTCCTTTGACGCTGCCAGGTACTCCTCAAGCTTACTCCAGGAACACCTCTGACACTCCCAGGCCCACACCCTCTGACCTCCCAGGTACCGCCCCAAACACTCCCAGGCACACCCCTGACACTCCCAGGTACACCGCTGACTTTTGTCAGGTACACCTCAGGCTGCTGCCAGGTACACCGCTGACACTGCCAAAAACACCTGCCAAACACTCCAGGTACACCCCTGACACTCCCAGTTACACCCTGACACTCCCGATTACACCTCTGTCCCGGCTTGCACCTCAGGCACTCCAGGTACACCTCCTGACACTTCCAGGTACACCCCTGACACTTCCAGGTACACCCCTGACCTCCCAGGTACACCACAGGCACTCCTGGTACACCTCTGACCTCCGTTGCACTGTTGACATGCTCCCAGGTGCACTAATGGCTCTCCCAGGTGCACCTCTGACAATCCCAGGTACACCTCTGACACTCGGGTACACCTCTGACGCCTCCCAGGTACACTCTCACCTCCCAAGTACACCCCCGACACTCCCAGGTGTTCACTGACATTCCCTGGTTTCACCTCTGACACTCCCTGGTACACCTTTGACACTCCCCAGGTACCTCTGACACTCCCAGGTACACCTCCGATATCCCCAGGTACACCTCCGATACTCCCAGGTACTCTCTGACAGGTCCCTGGTACCTCCTCACACTCCAGGTACACCTCGTGCTCCAGGTACCTTACAACACCCAAATACACCTCTGACCTTGCTCCCAGGTACACCAATGATGCTACCAAGGTGCCTCTGACTGCTCCCAGGTACACCTCCGATGCTCCCAGGTGCACCTCCGATGCTCTGGGTGCACCTCAGACACTCCTGGTTCTCTGACACTCCTGGTTCACCTCCTGACACTCTGTTACCTCTGATACTCCCAGGTACACCTCTTACCTTTCTGGTTTCTCCCCAACCTCCCAAAGTACCACCTCAAGCTTACTCCCACACCTCTGGCTTGCTCCCCGTTACTACTCTGACACTCCCAGGTACGCCTCTGGCTTGCTCCCTGCGTGCACCTCCCAGCCTCCCAGTTACACCTCCGACTTGCTCCCAGTTACACCCCTGACACTCCCAGGTACACCTGACACTCCCAGGTACACCTCCTGATATTCCCAGGTACCTCTGACACTTCCAGACACACCTCTGACACTCCCAGGTACACCAATCACCTTGCTCCCAAGTGCAACTCCTGACTTGCTCCCAGGTACCACTGACTTTACTGGGTGCACCTCTGACACTCCAGATTCACACCTCTGACACTCCCAGGTGCCTCTGATGCTCCAGGTACCTCTCTGATACCTTGAGGTATACCTCTGACACTCCCAGGTACACCGCTGACACTCAGGCCCACCAATGACACTCCCAGGTACACTAGCCAGCTCTCCCGGGCCCCACCTCCTGACACTTCCAGGTACACCTCTGACTTTTCTGGGTACACCTCTCTGGCTTGCTCCCAGGTACACCTCTGACGCTCTCAGGAACACCTCTGACACTCCCCAGGTACACCTCTGACACTCCCAGGTAAACCTCTGTCCTCCCAGGTACCTCTCACTCCCAGGTACACCTCCCCAGCACTCCCAGGTATTCCACTGACATTCCACTGGTTCACCTCTGACACTCCTGGTCACCTTTTACACTCCCAGGTACACCTCCGATACTCCCAGGTACACCTCCCACGATACTCCCAGGTACTCCTCTGACCTCCTGGTACACCTCTGGCTTGCTCCCAGGTACCCACCTCAGTGCTCCCAGGTA
>NW_024712501.1:0-10150 GCF_018991925.1 Homarus americanus
AACGAATCTAATTGGTTCTAGAACCTTGTTCGTTATAGCATTCGTTCGTTATAGGATTAATCCGTTCCAGGCCACCAAATACAACCACTTAACTGAAAAATATAATATAAAATTGTAAAAATTGTAAAAAAGTGCATAAATATGCATCTAAACCCCTGAAATAACCAATATCATTAATACTTGTAATAAAAAAACAATAAATTAGTAAAAAAAAAAATTTTTTTTTTTTAAATAATGTTCGTTGTAGGAGTTTCGTTCGTTATAGCATTCTCAATTTTATAGGTAAAACCGTTCGTTATAGGAATATTCGTAGTAGGATCCGTTCGTTATAGCATACCCCACTGTATGTATGTATGTATGTATGTATGTATGTATGTATGTATGTATGTATATATATATATATATATATATATATATATATATATATATATATATATATATATATATATATATATTATGTTAAAAAAAACACTCATAAATCAACAGCTAAAATTAAGGGATGCGAAATGGTCTGTTTACTGGCTGGGAAGATGGGGGGGGAAGGGAGGTGAGGTGATATGTTTGACAGTTGATGCCAAGGTCTAGTGCTTATTTATTTATCAGTCCTTAAGAGTGACTTAAAGTTTTTATCCTATAAAATGTCACTGAACTGACATGGGAGAATATAATTAACATTGCTGGAATTCTTATATGATAGTGATTAATTTAAATATAAACATGCAATAGTTTGCACTAGACAAAATTTTAGTACCGTATATCTTGGCCTATAAGGCGTCGGGGTGCATAAGACGGCCCCCCCAAATTTCCATTTAAAAAGTAGCTTTTGAGCTCTATTCGCTGTATAAGACCAGTACCCCAAATGTGACACTTACCCACTGACTCAGTAGTCCTTTACCAACCATCCTTGATTTTTTAAAATAAGGCCAATTCACTTCAAGTAATGTCATCAAATTATACCCGCTGGTGTAGTGTAAACACTAGTGACGTCACTGAAGCGTGGTGGGAGTGTTCCCTCGTCTCGGTGGTGTGACTATTTATACAACATGTGGTTCAACAGCAACCACCGTATTCTAATTGTGATGTTTCATTAGGATTTGAGTGAAAAAGGTTACCAGTATGTACTTACTACATACATTTATTACACAAATATATATATATATATATATATATATATATATATATATATATATATATATATATATATATATATATTATATATATATATATATATATATATATATATATATATATATATATATATATATATATATATATATATATATATACTATGTACAAAAAATGAATGTTCAATGAATTATTTATGGTGCATTAGGGTACTAGCCACTTCTGATGGGCTATAAATAGCCTTCTTTATCTCCCCTCCATCTCACCCTGAGCCAGACGGAAGGGTCTTGGTAAATAACATGTTTGCTTATTTTCCATTTACTTTAAATAGATTTACCGAATTATTTGTTTTATTTATTTATTTATAATATACTGTAATATATTAAACACACTGTAATTATTTTCTTTAATTTATAAACTGTTTTGCTACAAAGGAATGTTCTCCAGTAGTGTTTCATTAGGATTTGAGTGAAAAAATATTACGTACTTACACAATTGTTCCTCTTACTTTGACAACACAACATACATACAGTATATTATTTCTCAGTTTTGATCTTTTTTTTTAATTTTTGTATTTATTTATAGTTAGTTACTTAAAATAAGGCCAATTCACTTCAAGTAATGGCATCAAATATTACCAGCTGGTGTAGTGTAAACACTAGTGACGTCACTTGAGCGTCTGTAATTAACCGTCGATAGTTTCAAGAATTAATGCACTTTTCCTTTCTTGTCTCCTCACTGGCAAATGGGGGGGGCGTGGGGAGGGGTGTGTGATGATAGCTGTGTTTATTACAGGGGTATAAATCTCTTTTACGGTATGTTAGACAGGTTTATAATACATTTTTATTATTTTAATATACCGGTAATCTTAATTTGAATCCAGCTTGCCAGACGTAAGTTTCAGTATAAAATAATTAGTGGTAAGACCTTGTGAGTGGCTTACGATGTTTTCATCACCACTCTTGACACACTAAACCACAATATTTAAGAGGTAAGAATTTTAAACTTGGTGGTTTAGACGACCCCCTAACTTTGGGCAGATTTTTTTAATGTTCAAATTTCGTCTTATAGGCGTCTCGGTACTGTACAGCACATGTACAGTACAGCTTTGCCCTTAGGACAGTGTAATGTGCCCAGAGAAACATTAGGCTCCAAATTTTAAATATGATTCGCCAGATTGACGCATCAATAATACTATGTATTTTACAAAGACCGCCTGTGGTTCGGAAAATTCTATAGTCCGGCACCGGTCAGGTCCAAAGGGTGCCTGATTAGGGAGGTTCAACTTGTACTGTACTATTTTCTTACAGGATGACTAAATAATGAATAAAAGTGCCAAAATTGGTCTTAAAGATTAAACAAAAGTTGCAGTTACTTGGAAATACACATGATTTTCCACCGCCGTCTCCATACGAAAAGTAAACATTAAGCGGCTAGCAAATACCCCCAGCACAATGATAATAAAGTAACGAAAATGGCTGTTGTAAGGTGACAATGGTTAACTTATACATTCAAAGGAAGATATTGTTAAAATCTATAGTAAATGAAACTAAATATAATTGCACTCAACAAATACGTTAGCATAGGCTAGGGGCCCATTTGACAAACTGGGCAAAATGAAGTGTCCAGTTGGTGAACTGTTTGTGTTTCACTGGCTGAATAACTTGTATTAATTAGTTGTTGTACATCCCTCAGGTACCATAGGTGTGGATAAGGGAGCCATTGAGATAACTAACTGCTTCTGTGTTCCTCACAATGAGTCAAAAGAAGAGGTAAGTCAGAGCTTCAGGTGTGTCATTGTTTACAGTCATCTCTTTTTCTATTTATACTTATGTATTTTTCATATTTTCACTTACAAAAACTCAAAATTAAAGTTTTTAGTTCCTTTTATTGCATGAATTTTTATCCCTTCACTATGGGAATGACTTTTTAATATTGTATTTGGTTAACACCAGATGATTTTAGTAAACAGAGAGGTAAGTGGGTTTTGAAAAATATTGTATAGTGCTGTATTTTGGTTTCTTGTTACAGTACTTCTCATGTTACTTGATTGGACAAGAAAGTATGAGGGACAGCATTGTGAGACACTGTAATCTAAACAAGTTGTATTATTATGTCACAGAATGGTCAAGCTTTGTGTTTACTCCAGTGGTAAACTAAATGTTGTAGTCTTCCTCCAGCATTATGAGATCTTGTCTGAGAAAATAAATTTTGACACGTTCAAATACTGGACAGTACTGAGTTTAAGTCCGATATTGTATAATGTACATTCCCAGACGAAAGTTCTTCATACCGTCAAGGTGGAGGAAGCAAAGTCTGCCCCACCCTTACTGGATGGTGGGTCCATTGTCATCCCCCTCGCAGTTCAACAGTCGAGCTCTGATACTTTTATTTCTCAATAAGGACTGGAAAAGGATGTCATTGTTTTGTTTAATAAATTTACGAAACAATTTACCCAATCTGTTTTTACATTATTTGAGATAAGAGGTTAGATCATTATTAGATAATCATGACATATTTTGTTACAGTGATCTAAAAGGTGTTTCTCTCATTGTGTTTATTTGTTTTCAAAAGTGTTTTTCCCCCAAATTGGATTTTCTCATTGTACAAACATGATACAACTAAAATGGCCTCTGAAAACAGTTGAAAGAGGACAAAACAAAAGGTTTACTTAATCAATGACAAGAAAGTTTAACTGCCTTTGAAACATGATCGTAATAAAGTGGCATTAAATAAATCCACGAAAAATTTTACTTACCGGTATAATCCCTGCGTTTTTTTATATCATTAGACACCAAATACATGCTGTACCTATGTGAGGCCTGCTGGTGGTGCCTAGCAATAATGTTCTCAATAGGCGGGGATATCTTTGATAAACAGACACGCATGTCATCTTCAATGCTTAACCCCCCTCTCTCTCTCTCTCTCAGTAAAATATCAGCTGTTGAGGAGTGCTTGGCAACATTCATTACCACTCCATCTCTCTAATCACTCACTTCTTTCTGCTTTCTCACTCCATATTTTAAAATGTTATGTAATGTTGAAAGGATACAACTGCTCGTGTATACTGTACTTATCACAATCTCCCTAAAAATACTTTATGGTTCATGTTTATTCAAAACATCTTCAGGTCATGAGACCCACTAATCCATCACCTAAGAAAGGGTGACCTGACATTCCATCAGAAGGTCAGTAATATGAGACCACTAATCCCCCACCCCACCTCCACCTGACATTGCATCAGGTCAGGTCAGTTACATGAGACCCAGTAATCCTCCACAGCTCTATGGGAGTGGATAATACCAGTTTTTAATTTTCAAATATATTTATTTTACTAAACTTTTAGATAAACTATTCTGGATTATTATAGTAAATAAATGGAGTTTCTAACTTAATTAGAACTGCATTTACAGACTCTGGTAGTTTAGCCTCAAGGAAAACATCCCCAGCACCCAGAAACATTCTGGGGAAGTGGGGTAGTGTGTCTGTGCAAGAGGTCTAGTTTAGACAATTGGAAACTTTTCCCAGGAACCGGAAAAGATTCCGGGGATTAAGAATTTTTCCGGGTTTGAGAAAGTCGTCTGGTTAGTGGGAAATCTCTCGTCCCTAGAAGTGCTCTGCACCAATTATTCTGGTTCTTAAGTAAAGAGGTAATTGCTCTTTCATTTCACAACACTGATGATGAAGATGGTAATTGTCAGAAAGTTTGGTGGAAATGAAAAATAAAGATGTTAATCATAGAGAGGAATAGGGAGTAGGTTTTTCTAAAGTTATTTCTTCTACGCTCTAGGTTGCAGTGGAGCTGGACTTTGCTAAAGATATGTACGAACTACACCGCAAAGTAAATCCCGGCGAGGTGATTGTGGGGTGGTGGGCAACTGGCCACGAGATCACCGACCACTCTCTGCTCATCCACGACTACTACTCCCGCGTCACCAACAACCCCATCCATCTCACTGTGGACACAACTCTGCACGGAGGCCGCATGAACATCAAGGTAGGAATGAAACAGGTTAAGGAAGCATTTTGAGGGTCCTCTAGGTTATATAGCACTTTCATGCCTCTCTTTCTAGTGTATGTAGAATTATGTCATTTAGGATACACAGTGTTTAAAGCAAAGTGAAAAAAGGGGAGTGCTGAAACATTATAATAATATTACGTTGTTTATTATGGATTTTACACACACACACACACACACACTACATCCTTTACCACCAGAGGGTCAAGACCTATTCAGGCGCTGCTCCTGCTGAGCAGCGGCCCTCCTTGGCCATGTTGGCTCATTCCTGAATTCCCTCTCCCTGACCCATCCTCACCACCGGTATATCTACATAATAAAAAATGACAATTTCGTTTTGGAAAGAAGTGGGATCAGTGTTGAACAGTGTTTAAGCCAGTGAAGTCAGCACTAGACAGTACCAGTGAGATAAGCACCCCTTGGAACTGACCACCATCTTCTGACCAGGAGGTGCTAATCTGTCCACCCTGGGAACAACAGAGGGCCGGTTATTCACCTGACTATGAAATAACACATCACCACCAAGCAGAGTGAGGTACTGTGACACCACCCCACACCACACGGGGTCCCCATGTCCACGTGAGGTCCTTCATGTCAACACCCGAGGACGATTTACTACACCACGTGAACACCACACCACCTGGTGTCTCAATGACCATGTGAATTCCCTCGTATCAACACCCGAGGAAGTTACTACACCATGTGAGCAACACACCTCCTGGTGTCTCAATGACCAGCCCAGGTCAGGGCCATCAACTGTAAACTATAATTATTTGTATGTTCAATTCACGCCTTCGGGCTGCAGAACTTTTTCAATAAACCGTTAATTATTATTATTACCGTTAATTATTATTATTATTATTCAGTACACACACACACACACTTTTTTTTTTTTTTTAAGAATTGTTGTAATAATTGAATGTTTTGGTTATCAAAATTAGATGTGACGAAATTAAACTGCAGAGTGTTAAAAAAATGACAATTACCTTTGTATTGCTTAGGACAGACTATGACAGAATAGTATTTTAGAAATGATAAAAACACTGTTATTATTGTGAATGTATTTATGGTCTTATACTTGCCATCAGACAGTGAGTGATGTAATGTATGTTAATACCCAATTTACACTGATATAAACTGTTTTATTTGCAGGGATATGTTAGTGCCAGCATGGGGGTTCCTGGCCGCACCCCAGGCACCATGTTTGCCCCTATTCCGGTTGAGGTCATCTCCTATGCACCAGAGATTGTTGGAAGTGAGTCCCATTTTTAGGCAAAATTTTACCATATTTTATGGCATGTAAGATGCATTTTTTCTGAATAATGGTTAATAAAATCAGCCTGTACCCTATATGTGAAGTTGCAATCTATTGTAAGCTAATGAATCCCCCAGTTGCTGTCTCCAGTAGGCTAAATTCTACTAAACCCAACTCCAGAATTAAAAATTTTATTATTTTTTTTAAATACTTATTGTAAATATAAAAGGTCGATTTAAAACTACTGTACTGATGATGATAACCTGAGACGATTAACATCCGTATGGCAGACACCCAACTCTTCAGTAACCATTTCTGAACTCTTACAAGCATTAGAATCTGCTGTATTAATGCCATACCTGCATCATTTATTTTTCATTCTACAAATACCTGATACAAATGAAGATTTACAAACAACTTTCTTTTCACATTTACATCTGTTAACATTGCTGGCAGCATTGTTGCCAAGTTAGACTTGTCAATGTAACCAGGCTTCTGGGCCAAGCTGTTGTTTTTCAACTCTTATTTTTGGGTAGATATATATTACTTTCTTCATTCATTTTTACTGATATACATGCACACACCATCCTACATACATATTGTGAAAAAATTACAAGAAATAATTTTCCTAAGGGTAAACACATAAAAGGAATATACATTTCTTTGCACAAGTTAGCTGGCTTAGTGGGGGAGCAGGACGACGGCTGGTCAGTTGGTGGTGTGGGGGAGCGTTGCTAGGGAATTGGTGGAGGTAGCTTCGCCATTGCTATAGTAAATGGGGAGTACAGTACAGATGTACAGTACTGTATATGGAAATGGCGACTATGTTAAACTTTCATTTGGTTTTTATTTCCTGGTTTGGCAATAGAGTATTTTTTGTTGTAATTTATTTATTGGTATAAATTATATTTGTTTCCCATATTTACCGGAACTGTATATTATTTATTAAAACTATGGATACGGGAGAAAAATACACAAGTTTTTTCCTAAATACACCCGTCTTATGTGCCGTAAAATACGGTATTGAAACGTAAGTAAATAAAGTATTCAAATAAAAATTAATTTTATGTAGTTTTATTGTTGTGTAGCTGAACTTCATTACTGTCTACTATAATGCTAAACTGAGCTTTTACCAACCTAAAATTGTCGACATTGTATTTTAGTACCAAATAAGACACTGCAGTACTTTTCTGTTTTGGGAAAATTTTATGGTTTTTTTATGATGTTATTAGTGTTATAATGTTATTACCACACTTCAGTCACTAAGATTTATAAGACTTTCTACATTCTTAAATATATGATGACTTAAGGCTATAAATAGAAAACAGTAACATCAAGTCAAGTCTTACTGCTCAATCCAAGAGGTAATTGACCTGGTTTTCCTCCCTCCTCCTTTAGCAGGTTTCTTGACCTTAACTGGCAGGAAAATGTGAGGGCTAAAGCATGGTATACTTGTTACTTATGAGTTGAGACAAGTAAATTGGTCCTTAGAGTTGATCTTGATGAACCTATGATCTCACTGACTGCTTAAGTAACCATACCATGGTTCTG
This sequence comes from Homarus americanus, assembly GCF_018991925.1. NCBI lineage: Eukaryota > Metazoa > Arthropoda > Malacostraca > Decapoda > Nephropidae > Homarus > Homarus americanus. The sequence goes on from NW_024712501.1 coordinate 7,950, forward strand.
TGGGTGAAGAGGTGTTCTGCAGTAATTCCATTGATGGCAGAAGAGTCACTGTAACTTGCTGTAAAACATAAATTGAGACTGTTATTTACCTGTGTTGAGGATGGTAGAGACGGTCTAGGGTAGCAAGTTTAATTCTCTACCAATCTTTGCTGGTCCATCACCACTTTTATTACATCTTATTATGTATTATTACGCCTTATCACATCACATCAAGCTGCCCAGCACAAGAGGAACTATCATTGGGGCATTTAGGCATGATTGAGTAACACGCTAAGTCAGAAATAACGAAAAAACACCAAAGTCAGAGACACATAGTAAGTGTAAACAAGAGCAAAGATGGTGGGAAGGAGTCAGGGCAGTGCACAGAGTGTTCTGGTGGCAAGCATTTGCACCACGCCGCCACCTGCCAAATTAAAAAAAAATTCTGTTGCTCCCAATTGTCATACCTCTGGGATATCAAAGAAAATTGTGGGGTCTTTCCCTTGTATGTAATTGTCTGTTATGCAAAGCAGCGGTTAATGGGATGCTGGTTTCGGGGTACATCTGTACTGCTTAAGTGTAGCAGAATAATGGTACTATACTGTACAGACTTACTTCAATAATCTGTAGATTATGTTGAATTGGTAAAACATTAGATCGTTGGTCATCATAAACATATAGTATTTATAAATTTGTCATTGTATCTCCCTTACAGAATTCAGAACGTCTCACAAAGCGTTTATGAAATAGATAATTGATAGGGAACCTTGGAATTTGAAATCAAGTGCTTGACAATAATTCAGATATATTTTTTCTTCAGCAAATGCCACCCAGAAGAGCAAATACAGTAGGCAGCGTCTAGTGGATCCCACGACTGACCTGCATCAAATTTCTGAAGCAACCCAGAACATGGAGGCAACACTTGAGACTCTCATCTGTAAGTACTGTACAGTATATGAAGGCTAACATGGCCTTGACTTAAATATGAAAATGTGAATGTTATTATCCCATTTATTCATTAATACTTGTTTTGCTTCATGTCGTGCCTGTAACGTTTTATTAAACATAATTTTAAGTAGAATAAAGTTTAGAATAGAAAGGTAATTATCTGATGAGCAAAACGGTTATAGAAAGGGAAAAGGAACAAGAGAAGCTATGTTTGGTTTGAGAATTTTGAGAGAAATTTTTATATCTGCTCTGTTGATTTTGAAAAAAGCTTTTGATAAGATAAAGCACAATAAACTTAGAGAGATCTTGGAAAACTAGGCATTAATGAAGGAGACATTACTGGCAACAAGAAGCTGCAGTGTTAGTAAATAAATGAACTAACTAATTGGTTCACAGTTAGACAGGGAGTACGACAAGCCTGTGTCCTGTCTCCAAGTTTGTGTAATATATGTTCAGAATTCTTTTTTTCTTTACATTACTTAAAACATATATATTAATTTTTTTACATTAAATTTACTACAGCTACAACCAGGGTCTTATTTTCTTCATTTTCTCGTGTAGAACTATCGTCCCGGACTCCCAACTGTAAACACAAACGAAAATAATGGCGTCCAATCTCTTGTTTGACCATATTATTGTTCATTTATATTGTATAAGGTGCATTCAGAAACATTATTTAAAGAATATAGTTTGTAATTTTCATTAATTGTATTGTTTTGGGGAGAAAAGAGGGTAAAAAGCCACACAAAAGATATGAAAAGGTCACACTTGGGAACGCATCTCATTATTATTGCGCGTATTTTCTAGACCGAAACGTTTCCGTCCCGTACCAGAGCGTCGCATGGCTAAGCACCCACGCCGTAGAGCGCTTAGTTGGTGTTTGGCGCAGCTATTAAATTGATTCACGATAGATAATTTCAGTGTTAGTTATTTTATATGTTTATGCAGTGTTAACATAATCCAGTGTTTTATTTTTATTCTATATGTTTAAGCAGTTCTTTTGATGTTTCGATGTTTTAGTATCATTTGTGTCTTAAAAGTTTTGATAGTGAGTCAATTTGTTGTGACAGCCTACGAGTCTCTTTATTGTGTTAGTATTTAATTTAATTACATTCTTAAAGGTTTACTTTATTTATTTTTATCCCCTTTTGATTTACTAAACTTTTTTTTTTTGGTTACGCCTAGAACCTAGATATTAAAGTTAATTAAGAGACGGCCATTTTTTATTTATTTTTTTATTATAATTATTAGTTTTGGATTTTTTTTTCTATTCC
>NW_024712502.1:0-21233 GCF_018991925.1 Homarus americanus
AGGGTGTCATCCGCTAATAACCGAGAACCGCAAAGTAAAAATCCGTGAACCTGGGGGGCCTACTGTATATCATTCTCTTTAACTGCCCCTGTTTCGCTGCCATACAATGTCACACTTCTCATTCCAGCCACATACATTCTTCCTTTCACTTGGAGGTAAGGTCCTCTTGCCATCAATAATGGTAGTAGTTCCCTAATCTTCCTTCAGCCACTTCTGACTCTTACAACTGAGCAAGTTTCAGTACCCCCACCAGCACTGACCCTGTTGTAGGGGGTCTAGGAGGAAAAAACAAAAAAGGAAATCTCTACGGCTGCAAACCATTGTAGGGAATCTAGACTGGTATCCCACTACTTAAGCAATTACTGTACTTTATCTGTCTTAACTCTGAGCTGTGGTAGCATGGCTCGAGGGTACGATGTAAGGGCGGGTGTTTTCCAAAACCTACACCACCCTTATCTTACTTACTTCTCTTATCGTAGTTCTTATTCTTACTCAGTTCCGCCACATATTCTTTTTACTTACTTCATTGGTTATTGCATAACCCTAGTTCTTTTTGGTAGCATGGACATTCTTTTGGTAACATGGACGAGGGTCTAGGCACATGGGTATGGTAATTCTGGTATCAAGTCACTTGGACGGAAATAAAGGTAAAATACTGCGGGAGAAATGAATACACCTAAAATACTCTAATAACAAGTTTATTAATATGAAATCAAAGGGAAAAAGAGATATTATTAACATATAACTACCAGGCTGAACTCCTGGGCTTATTGCAGACTCAGTACTTTCTTCTTTATTTATTTTCTTATTTACTTATTGTCTTATTTTTTACTCAACAGCAAATACTCAGATCTTACACCCTTACTGCATACAACCTTACTTGTGTTACATTACATTACCTAGCAGGACCAGTTCCTTGGCCCTACTCACACTACATAGTACATGGCACTCCTTGTAGATTACTTTACTTCTCACACCTACTGGAGGTAAGTGACATTACAGTACAGTTACAAGACTTTACTCATAGTCCCAAGTGGACCACTTTACTTCTCACACATTATAAGGAACTTTACTCAACATACACATTAATACTGAAACCAGCAGATACATGTGTCCACTACCCAACATGGGATAATTATTTCCAACTAATTATCCCTAACATACATATTACAACACTATCTGTGGACATATACTTCCAAGGAGTGTCCCAAGGTGGAACACTGGGGCACACGACCTTTGGTGAGATCGGTGGTAGCCAGACACATGGCGAGTCTGGGGTTTGGCACCAAGTGGCAGTGGAGCAGATTAATCAGGCTGCATCAGTGCCATCGTTGTTGAACGATCCAAGAGTCACAATTGGATCTGGAGGCAAATGGGAGAGACGTCAGGGGACATGAACAACACAATCACAACAAATCTCTTGTCTGGGAACGACAGACATATTTACGTTACATTATTTCTTACAATGGGTAAATGACAACTCAACTGTTGAAGCATGAACACTGATGAACACTGTTATTAACTACAATTGACTGAATCACACTGAATGGCGAGGGGACACACAAACATACCTGGAGGCAAATGGGAGAGACGTCAGGGGACGCTCGCCCTGCCTGATGCCTTGGTATATATACCCCTGAGTTGCCAGCGATCGCTACTCATGCAATGACAGTAATTACAAACAACTCAACTGTTATTCATTCAAGGATGACCCTCAGTTGACAAAGGTCTGGCAAATTACTAGAGTTGATTTACACAGACTAATTCAAGATTGAGCATCCCAGGAGAAAGTGGAATAACAACTCATTGATAACTGTCTTCACAAAGGCATGACAAACTGGGTGGGAACACACAAGTGTAAGCGTCTATGGGGAAAAACACGTCTCCTTCCCAGGGGTTGCTAACCTACTCATGTTTTGCGGTCGTGGAGTTTAATAAGAATCATTAGTTAAATAGACTAGCAGCCAACGTGACCATGACAAAGCTCCCCCTTTTCCCAAGATTCTTATTATGCGGTAACGTTCGCTAAACATGTACAGTAATTACATAGGTTCTTTAAACAACTGTTACTTTTCATCACGGTTTCACACTACATACACTCGTAACAACACATCAGTACTATTACAGGCATCTGGTACGAAAGCATACGAAATAAAAACACGATGGTTACATACATGGGATAAATGGTAGCTAAAAAAAACCCAATCTATTATCATTGACAACATGGCCTAGGGAAACAAAATACAGGTAATTAAACATACATAGGAGAATAATGTAATAATAAAGAAAATGCATAAAAATGGGGTTACATACATAACATAAAAAATTTGTTGCACAATACACACTCTAAAGATATAGTTTCTCATATCAAAAAAAAATTCCAAGAGGAGACTGACCTAATGCTTACTCAACACCACTGAGATTTAACTTAGACTTCTCAAGCTAGGACGTAGATTAACAGACCCCATCAAGTCAAAGGAATGATATGTTTGACTTTAAACTATAGAGTCATGTCCTACTCGCGAGAGGCAGCAACCTTCGAGGGATCCTGAACGAGCGGAGATTCCCAAGAATACATGCAAATCCTAACGGTCCTTATGGGAGCACAACCAAACCTAAAACTGTCTGTACTTATGGCATTTGCCATGTGGCGAAATCAGCGCCATCGTCGAGGCCTGACTCCACCTAAAAGTCACGAACACTACACCTATACACACCCACAACAAGCCTAGCTAGGACTTTACCGGCAAAACTTGAGAACTCACAACTGGTATCTTTACTCAAACTAGTAACAGATACCCATCAGATGATTGCATAGCTGCCAATCCATCTTCCAATCTCTGTGTCTACTGCACTTGACAATCCCCATCTGAAAAAAATCAAAGAAAAAAAAATTCACAAACACCTACATACTCACAAGCATTCCCATTACAACACATTCCACAACTCACATGGCAAACAACGTACTCACTTTCCAGTTGTACTTCTCAATTGCAGCACAAGTATGCAAAACATTACTTTTCACCATGCACATCAACAACCAATGCATTCCAGTCAAAGTCTACAGCCTTTTAAAGAAATCTCGGCAACACTGATGCTCTCACATAACTAGCAAGCGAGGCATTCTTTACTCTTCTTCCCTTCTACATCTCCTTGTCCATCAGGCCACACACCTGATGAAGCAACTGGTGGTGAGACCTGGGTGTCATTCCTGAGAATGAACTTGTCTCCACCCCCATACTTCTCAACTCTACACATCAACTTACTGGACACAGGTTCCGAGCTGACTGCCCTGAACTGCTCTCTTGTGACGGCCATCATGCCTGGAGGTAACAACAGCTCACTGTAACTACACAACACTGCCACAGTGCACACCTTCAAAAACAAACGGATTACTGCCTAACGGTCCTTCTAATACACAAAAACACATGAAATACTGGCTCAAAATACTGCTCAAATTATTACTCATTACCCCTAGTGATAATACTGGAATGTGAACTGTTACTTTACTGCTTCACTGATGAATACACGAGAAAAACATCACTGTACTCTTTTGTCACTTTTCAAGATAAACTTGCTGTGCACACTTGTAAGAGTGTACCATCGTACGATATGTTTTCCCATGTTGAGTGGGGGGGGCTTGTCCTTGGCAGCGCCTGATGGCCAGTGCCCAGCTGACGCTGTGATATTAAAGTCTATAGAAAACATGGTCTATGACTCCAACCTCTCACATGGCGCACAGTGAGTAGGATATGTCGGGGCCCGACACGCCATCACAGCCCTGACAAGAACGCTGACATGGCCCCTACACGTCCACGATTCTCGACGCCCTCAAGGGGACGCCAGGGCTTCTCTACACCGGCCGGGAACACCACGCGTGCCCAGCAGCAGGCCATGAGTGCATTGATGGCTCAGATGGCGTCTCTAGGTGCTGGCGGTGGTCATGCTTCTATGCCGGTCATGAAGCCCTCAGCAGCTGTCGCTCCAGAGAAGTGTGAGGCAGAAATGCCAGCAGCTGCGTTTAGGACATGGAGGCGGTCCATGGAGTCATGGGTGCTGCTGAACGGGTGGCCACAGCTGGTGGCCACACTCCACATTCGCCTGAACTGCGTCCCCGCACTCCAAAGAGTGATTGACTCGAGATACCCCAGCGGTCAGTGGGAGCAGCTCTCGCCCAAAGAAGCCCTGGACGCCATCAGTGGAATGGTTCTTCAATCTTCAAACCAAGCTGTGAAATGGAACGAGTTTTTCAACAGCAAACAAGGTGAAGAGGAGCCCATGAAAAGGTATTTTCAACGATGCTTCTCAGAAGCAGTGGAGTGTGAATTTAAATGTCCCACCTGTGATAACGACCTCTCTGAGTACATGCTATTACGTAAAGTTATGGTGGGCCTGAGTAACCCAGTGTTGAAAAGGGAAATTTTCCAGGGGTACTCTAGTTATAATAGTGTTGAAGTGCTTAGAAACAAATGCATGTTATTTGAGGCAGCAGTGAGAGATGCTGGTGTATTGTGTCGTACGTCTGGCCAGGCAGTGGTGGGAACAGTTGCGGAGGCAGTGGCGGGTGGTGATGACGTCACCGGTGAGCCTGAGGTAGCTGCCGCCCGACCTCCACACCCCAGTCGAGGGCACTGTGGTAATTGCGGCGTGTCACATGCCCCTGGTAAAAGTAACTGCCCTGCAAGTGGGGCTACATGTCGCAATTGCGGTAAGGTTGGTCACTTCAAAAGGTGTTGTAGGAGTAAGTCAGCCCTAAGTGCTCCTGTGGATGTGTCAGGCGCTGTTACAGTGGCAACAGCCCAGCTATCCCGCCACCCCAGGTTACAAGTGTTCGTGTCCCAGGCCCGGGGCAATTCCCCCGCTACCCCTGTGCTGGCTGTAGCCGACACGGGTGCTATGGTGTGTGTGGCAGGCGCATCCCTGCTCCGGGACATCGGTTTGTGTCCGGGGCAACTTCGGGCCCGTAATGGCTTAAGGGACGTGGCGAACAAACAGCTCAAGTGTCTGGGGTCCGCCCCCTGCCGCCTCGGTGTGGACGAGGGGTCCACCGTCCAGGAGGTCTACTTCGTGCAGACAGCCAAGGCCCTCTATCTGTCATTGGAGGCCTGCAAGTGCCTCAACTTGGTGCCTGTCGACTTCCCGCTCCATAGACGTGCTGTGGCTGCCGTGGGCGATGGAGGGGAGCGGCACACTGCCGACGATCTACCTCCGAACCGTTTACCTGAGAGCAGCCGTTTCCCGCCGAGGCCAGTTGAGATACCCTTGCCTCCTTTGGAGGAGAATGTGGCCAGGCTGGAGGCATGGCTACTCACGCACTTTTCGTCTACCGCATTCAACACCAGCAGGTCCCCACTGCCAGTCATGACTGGTCCCCCTCACCGTATCCACCTGACGCCCGGCACGACCCCCTATGCCTGTCACACACCCGCTCCCGTTCCGAAACACTGGGAAGCGGAGGTGAAGGCCCAGTTGGAGGAGGACGTCAGGAGAGGCGTCATCCAGCCAGTGCCTGCTGGTGAGGCTACGGAGTGGTGCGCCAGGATGGTCGTGGTGGCCAAGAAAAACGGTCAGCCCAGGCGCACTGTGGACTTCCAACGCCTCAATGCAAGCTGTCTGAGGGAGACGCACCACACACCTGCACCATTCGACATGGTGTCTGGGGTGCCAGTGCACTCGTTCAAAACCGTCGCCGACGCCTTTTGGGGATTTCATCAAGTGGAGTTGGAGGAGGAGAGTAGACGCCTGACCACATTCATCACGCCGTGGGGACGTTTTCGATACTGCAGGACGCCCATGGGACATTGCTCAGCGTCAGATGCTTACACCAAGAGGTTTGACGACGCTATTCAGGATGTGCCCCGCAAGTACAAGTGCGTGGATGACACTCTCCTCTATGACTCCAGTGTGAAGGGGGCGTTCTGGCACACTTACGATTTTCTGGAGACCTGCGCTCGCACAGGTATCACGCTGAAACCAGAAAAGTTCTTGTTCTGCAGGAGAGAAGCTGAGTTTGTGGGTTTCCTCCTGGGGTGGGACCTGTACCAGCCCACTGCCCAACGTCTGTCAGCCATCAAGGACTTCCCCATGCCGGATCAGCCATCAATCACTGACATCAGGTCCTGGCATGGCCTGGTTAATCAGTTGGCTCCCTTCCTTGCCACTGCACCTGTGATGGAGCCCTTCCGTGAGCTCCTCAAGAAGCCAGTGGGCAAGCAGGTGTATTGGGACGACCAGCTGCGGCTCAAGTTTCGCCAGGCCCAGGACACCATCTGTCAGTTGGCCAGAGACGGCTTGGTGTACTACGACAAATCCAGGCCTACGGCAGCTGTCACTGATTGGAGCAGGGAGGGCATCGGCTTCGTCGTCCTGCAACAATACTGTGCCTGTGCCTCTCCAGAGACGCCCTTCTGCTGCAGAGGAGGGTGGCGGTTGGCTCTGTGTGGTAGCCGACATCTGAGCACGGCCGAGGCCGGTTATGCTGCAGTAGAAGGGGAGGCCCTGGCTGTGGTGTGGTGCCTGCGCAAGGCCAGGCTGTTCCTCCTTGGCTGCCCGAACCTCATTCTGGTGACGGACCACCGCCCCTTAGTTGGCTTGCTAGGGGACAGAGCCTTCACGGATGTGGCGAATCCGCGCCTGTTCAGGCTCAAGGAGAAGACCCTGCAGTACCGATTCACGGTCAAATACTTGCCAGGGAAGCGGAACTGTGCAGCTGACGCCCTATCCCGCTTCCCCTCCCTCAGGGCGGCGCCTGATGCGGAGGACATGGACCAAGAGGAGGACCTGTGCGCTGCAGTGTGTGCAGTCACAATCGCAGCACTGGATCAGGATGGGTGCATCACTATGGACGAAGACACAGTGTGCAAAGCGGCGGCGGACGACCCAGTGTACCAGATTCTAGTGTCGAGGGTGCTGGCGGGCGACTGGCACCCCCACAAGTCACAGGAGGTGGCCTGTCTGCGCCCGTACTTCTCGGTGAGGGACAGGTTGGCTGTGGTCAGGGGTTTGGTCACCTACACCTTTGACCAGGGCTGCGTGCGCCTTGTCATCCCCGACTCCCTCCGCCACCGGGTCGCCGTTAACCTGCATGTGGGGCACCAGGGCCTCGACCCAATGCTCAGGCGGGCCCGGCAGTCTGTCTATTGGCCTGGCATGGAGGGTGACCTGCAGTATCATCGGTCCCGGTGTGCTGCTTGCGAGACCCACGCCCCTTCCCAGCCTCCGGAGTCGTTGGTTCTGACCCCAGCGCCAGACTATCCCTTTCAACAAGTGGTGGCCGATTTGTTCCACCTGCAGGGCCGCACGTACCTAGCATATGCTGACCGACTGACAGGTTGGCTGGAGATCGCCCACTTCCCCAACGAGGCCACCTCTGGAAAAATCATCGCCAGTCTGCGGGCCTACTTCACGAGGTGGGGGGTACCTGAGCAGATCTCCACAGATGGAGGTACCAACCTTGCCAGCCTTGAGATGACAGATTTCCTCAAGTCATGGGGGGTCGAGGTGCGCCTCTCGTCGGCCCACTTCCCCCAGTCCAATGGCAGGGCAGAGGCTGGGGTCAAGGCTGCCAAGAGGCTCCTCAGGGATAATACAGGGCCCGGGGGTAGCCTGGACTGCGATAGGACATCCCAGGCCCTCCTCCAGTACCTGAACACGCCTCTGCGGGGGGTGAACAAGTCGCCCGCCCAGCTTGCCACCGGCCGCCAGCTCCGTGACGGCGTTCCCGTGGCCAGACAGCACTATAAGGTGGACCAGCACTGGCGGCGGGCACTTCGTATGAGGGAGGTGCGCTTGGCCGAAACACAGGATGGGGTCCTGTCGCGGAGGGAGGTATCCCGCCAGCTGGCTCCCCTAGTCGTGGGCACGCAGGTGCGTGTGCAGGACGCAGCTACCAAGCTCTGGGACAGGACAGGCATAGTGGTGGAAGCCCGCCCTCACAGGCAGTATGCCGTCAGGTTGGGTGGCAGTGGCAGGGTGTCCATCCGAAACAGACGCCACTTGCGAAACGGCTCCACACCTGTGCCTACTACTCCGGTGGTGCACCAAGCTGTGCCTCCTGGGCCCCCTTCTGCTGTGCCCTCCATACCCGCGCCCTCCTCCGCACCCACGGCCCCTCCCCAGTCGAGCGCGGCCAGGCCCAGGAGAGGCCGTAGGCCTCCGGGCTGGTTGACGGACTACGTGGTGTAGTGTATGTGATGTAAAATCAGTTTAGAGGTTTTTTTTTTGTTTTTTTTTTGTTTTTGTTTTTTTCCTTTGTTTGACTCGTTTTTCCTGCATTATTGTTGTTTTTATGAATGCATTGTTTTCCTTTTGTTAGTTCAAAGGTGCATTGTCATTTCCTTTTAACTTGGGGGGGAGATGTAAGAGTGTACCATCGTACGATATGTTTTCCCATGTTGAGTGGGGGGGGCTTGTCCTTGGCAGCGCCTGATGGCCAGTGCCCAGCTGACGCTGTGATATTAAAGTCTATAGAAAACATGGTCTATGACTCCAACCTCTCACAACACTCAAAGCAATGGTAGTTGTTATTGTCAATCTCTGTATAGTGGCACACTGTAGGAATTCTTCCCAAATTACACTGTACTCTAGCAAATCAAACAACTTAAAAAAGAACCAAAGACATTTCCATTACTGAGAGTCACGCTCTCAAAAAAAAATGGCAATACTGTAATACTTTACGAGACTGTCCCCTCGGTGCTCAGCAATGATTTTAACACTGTTATCACTTCACAATGTACTCTGTTGTACTCACAAATGGGGGGTCCTTACATGTATTTTCAACAATCAATTTTCAAAGATTGCGTTCTTTTACAGATGTCCATATCACCACAGAGTCCTCAACTCATCAAAGCATTGCTGAAATTTTACATGTATTAGATCTCAAATTAACATAAAACACACTTACTGACAATGCCTGCAAGTCTTCACTGGTAAAACTAATGCCCTATGCACTAAAATCATAAACTAGTAGAAACAACACAAAAAATACAATATACTCGGAAAATATATAACACAACTCGTGTTAGACAAATAAATTCACTTGTCAAAAGTGGCGTCAACTTATAACTAAAACACTTCCACTTGAAATCAAAACAAATACCTCCAAAATATGTCACAATTACAAATAACACTCAGTTCCATAACCTTAGTACAAGTATGGCCTTCCGGTACACTCAGAAATCAATACTGCCCCAACACCCTTAACACGCAGATGTTCACTGTTCGTCACTGTCTGTAAATATCAAATTATTAACTCGAGTGTTCACAACAGTTGCTATGGTACCAGTGCAGAAAGGCACCCAAAAAAAATATTAGCTTGGCATACAACCAACACTTTTCTGAGATTTCACAAAAAGAGTGCATAAAAGAATTAGGTAGCTAATCTCTGTTTCTCAGACACTTTTCAATACAGAACTCTGAACATTACAAGTATCCACATTTTACTGTACACTTTACTTAAAACAGATTTCTAATTTTCTGGAGGCAATTGTTCTATCCTAACTCCAAGTAAAGTATTTGCGGCGAACTGTTTTCAACTTCTCTGTAACCACCGAAAAAATGTTTTGCACCGAATTACAAGCTATACTGTACACTGGAAAAATTACAGAACAAAATTATTAGCCATCTAAAATATTCATTAGTTACAGTGAAATGATTAGGTACCTGCACAGAGAAATGGTTATTACAAATCACACTTAAACAAAACTTAGCCACAGTATCACATTTATTCCTCCTGACCTGATACCATGTGAATTACATCCCACAGCTGCAAACCATTGTAAGGGCGCGTGTTTTCCAACACCTACACCACCCTTATCTTACTTACTTCTCTTATCGTAGTTCTTAATCTTACTCAGTTCCGTCACATATTCTTTTTACTTACTTCATTGGTTATTGCATAACCCTAGTTCTTTTTGTTAGCATGGACATTCTTTTGGTAGCATGGACGAGGGTCTAGGCACATGGATATGGTAATTCTAGTATCAAGTCACTTGGACGGAAATAAAGGTAAAATACTGTGAGCGAAATGAATACACCTAAAATACTCTAAGAACAAGTTTATTAATATGAAATCAAAGGGAAAAAGAGATCTTATTAACATATAACTACCAGGCTGAACTCCTGGGCTTATTGCAGACTCAGTACTTTTTCGTTATTTATTTTCTTATTTACTTATTTTCTTATTTTTTTACTCAACAGCAATTACTCAGTCTTACACTCTTACTGCATACAACCTTACTGGTGTTACATTACATTACCTAGCAGGACCAGTTCCTTGGCCCTACTCACACTACATAGTACATGGCACTCCTTGTAGATTACTTTACTTCTCACACCTACTGGTGGTACGTGGCATTACAGTACAGTTACAAGACTTTACTCATAGTCCCAAGTGGACCACTTTACTTCTCACACATTATAAGGTACTTTACTCAACATACACATTAATACTGAAACCAGTAGATACATGGGTCCACTACCCAACATGGGATAATTATTTCCAATTAATTATCCCTAACATACATATTACAACACTATCTGTGGACATATACTTCCAAGGAGTGTCCCAAGGTGGAACACTGGGGCACACGACCGTTGGTGAGATCTGTGGTAGCCAGACACATGGCGAGTCTGGGGTTTGGCACCAAGTGGGAGTGGAGCAGATTAATCAGGCCGCATCGGTGCCATCGTTTCATATATTGATCCCCGCTGGGTATCTACTACATCCGGGGCAGTTGTTGAACGATCCAAGAGTCACAATTGGATCTGGAGGCAAATGGGAGAGACGTCAGGGGACATGAACAACACAATCACAACAAATCTCTTGTCTGGGAACGACAGACACAGTTACGTTACATTACTTCTTACACTGGGTAAATGACAACTCAACTGTTGAAGCATGAACACTGATGAACTCTGATATTCACTACAATTGACTGAATCAAACTGAATGGCGAGGGGACACACAAACATACCTGGAGGCAAATGGGAAAGACGTCAGGGGACGATCTCCCTGCCTGATGCCTTGGTATATATACCCCTGAGTTGCCAGCGATCGCTACTCACGCAATGATAGTAATTACAAACAACTCAACTGTTACTCATTCAAGGATGACCCTCAGTTGACAAAGGTCTGGCAAATTACTTGAGTTGTTTTACACAGACTAATTCAAGATTGAGCTTCCCAGGAGAAAGTGGAATAACAATTCATTGATAACTGTCTTCATAAAGGCGGGACAAACTGGGAGGGACCAGACAAGTGTAAGCGTCTATGGGGAAAAACACGTCTCCTTCTCAGGGGTTGCTAACACACTCATGTTTTGCGGTCGTGGAGTTTAATAAGAATCATTAGTTAAATAGACTAGCAGCCAACGTGACCATGACAACGACACATGGAACTCTAATATAATGGTACCAAGATATAGAGCAGAAAATAAAGGTGGTCGCTGTAGGAAAATAATAACCCTAACATACAATATAAAAGGTTTATTACAAAAATGATAGACTTCTAACTACTTACAGTAACACGCAAGTGCCAATAATAACTTCATGGCAATACTCAGACAATTGTTAACAAGGTACCTTACATATTGCACCATCACCTGTACTTGGTGTACCTGTAGAAACATATAAACTGTAAATATACGTAGAGTACACTTGAGATCCAACAACAACACAGAAAATCTGAGAGATTGCTCTCGTTGACAGAACAGGACCTGTAGCCCTAGTATTCCACCTAAATACCTACTTTGCTACTCTGTTGCATAGCCAAGAAAACGTGGCGGCCTTCACACTAGGTAACTTCGGACTTTCATTCAATTGGATGACATACCAGAATACACGGGGGCGAAATACAACGCACGCACTACTCAGAGGTGGACTGATACAAACAGGGACATTGTCTGAGCTTGGTGTTGTTTAAGTCGCAGGGTGGCCACAGGAGGCAGTGGACATGTCTGGTGCACGTCCTTCGTAACCGACTGGTTCATCACATAACCCTGTTGACAGAAATATCCAAATTTTTGGACATTGATACATCTCTAAATACTAATGTAGACATCGTCCCAGGGTGACACTATAAGGGCGGGCAGTTCTTTTTTGTGATGTCTTCTTTTTTCTATTTTTTTTATCCCCCTATGGTTAACTTTAAACTCTTCAACCTGTTTTTCTCTTAATTTCTTACTTCATTCATTTTCTCCATTAGTTTTGTCTAGTTATTTAATTTCCTATAATTACTTCATAAACTCTGACCTTTGGAGCATGGCGAGGGTTTGGGCACATGGGTTCTGTAATTCTGGTATCAAGCTATTGGACAATAATAAAGGTAGATACTGAGGGAAAATGATACCCCTAACATACTCTAAAAATGGTTTATTAATATGAAATTAAATGTGGTTAAAGATGTCATTAACATATAACTACAAGGAGTAACCTTGGCTTTACTCATCTGCAATTCCATTTAGATACTCTCGCTTCTTATATCATTACTGGTTATACATTTAAAAGAACACCCCATATGACAAGCTTACATATGGCACCATCCATAGAACTCAATTGGTAGTACATATGAATCATATACTCACAACCCACTGTTACAAACCCCGCCACCAATTGTCATGATCTACCTCCCCAGCATTACGAACCACGCCATCTATTGTCCTGATCTACCAACCCAGCACCACGAGCAACGCCATCTAGGGACGAAACACGAGTATGACTCGTCTTAGTTACCACTCCCGGGTTTCCCTTCTACATATCCTGGTTGTTGCGTCACCTCCTCAAAGTCTTCTTTGTCAGCTCGAGTTCGAGGAGAGAGCAGTTCACTCTGGGAAGTGACCACAGGACCACCTATCCTGGAAACCTACGGCACAGTGACTACCTACCGTCTTCTACAATACTCAGCCTTAGTCGTCAGCCATCTCAGCTCCGCACTTAAGTATTTGTAATCTTATATTGCCTCCCCCACGTCCACTTGCTTCAAATTATTGTATGTTGTATAAATATGTATATACTGTTAATGTTTAGGTTAAGTATGGTTAAGGGTAAATTATAGAACGCTGAATATTTTGTTTAGGAATTTATGGTACTTTATTATACACAACAAAAACTCGCATCCTTTGTCTACCCTTTTATAGTCCGATTGTTTTTGTTTTTTATTGTTGTTGCCTGTTGGGATCTGGGTAGACTTTTAACTATATTCTAAATCCCCAACTCGTAACAAATGGTGACCGTGACAGGACCCGACCTTAAGTGCCATATTCCTTACCCCCTTGTTACTCATTGTTAATTATTCCTCCCAGTCACTTCTGTTCACAATTGCTTTCCGGTGGTTTAAAGTTTCCTTCATATGTGTGTGCATAAATTGGTATTATCGTACAGTAAGAGTGACAGACGTAGGATATTAGGTTCCAAGTGTCATAAGGCTTACCTGTTATTACACGTGGCAGTCGTGTAGTAAGTCTTATCGAGTGTAGGGAAGAATCCGGATCTGTTTAATGCCGTACCCTCACTCCAGAGTAGGCTGTTCCATAGTCACTAGTTTAGGGTGAAGTGATATCTTGGGACGCCCCGCTCTACCAGGACCCCATAATTATAAAGCCTCAATTATTGTTCTTCTCATTATCTCATTCAGGGTCAATCATACCAAACTCAAGGGATGTTAATCCGGATCTTTATATTAATGCCGTAATACGCCCTTCCTCTTTCAAGTATCTCAGGGTTGTTAATCCGGATCTTTATATAAATGCCGTAATACGCCCTTCCTCTTTCAAGTATCTCAGGATTGTTAATCCGGATCTTTATATTAATGCCGTAATACGCCCTTCCTCTTTCAAGTATCTAAGTGTTGTTAATCCGGATCTTAATATTAATCCCGTAATACACCCTTCCTGTTTACTCAGGGTTGTTAATCCGAATCTTTATATTAATCCCGTAATACACCCTTCCTGTTTACTCAGGTTTGTTAATCCGGATTTTTATATAAATGCCGTAATACGCCCTTCCTCTTTCAAGTATCTAAGGGTTGTTAATCCGGATCTTTATATTAATGCCGTAATACGCCCTTCCTGCTTACTCAAGGGTTGTTAATCCGGATCTTTATATAAATGCCATAATACGCCCTTCCTGTTTCAAGTATCTAAGGTTTGTTAATCCGGATCTTTATATTGATGCCGTAATACGCCCTTCCTCTTTCAAGTCTCTTATCCTTATCTAAGGATCTTCTCAGAAGAACAATATTCATAAGTGTAATTTCCCTAGGTATAACTTGGGTAGTTTCCGGGACTTTCTGGTTATCCACTGCCATGATATTTTCTAGGGTAATCCACTTATCTTATCTTTTGACCATTAATTAATTTATCTAGGTTTTCTTAGTGGCCACCTCAGGATTTGTTAAACTTGGTAGTCCTGGAGGAGTGGAAGAGCAAGATACCATTTCACATCTTGAAGCATGTGGAGGAGCGTGGAGAGGTTAATTTAGGACGTGCGGCTGAGCTGGCTGATGAGTACGCCTTGCTGGTGGAGTCACTGTGCCGTAGGGAACGTGGTACTTCCCGACATGTTAGGTCCTCCTCTGATGATAACCTTGGGGGCGTGAGTGGTAGGTCGAAAGGTCCCACACCTACCCCCCCTGATGCAACCAAGTTTATTGTTCTTACTGTAAAAACCCAGGCCATACGATCCAGACTTGTAAACACCCAAAGTGTCGAATTGCTAAAAGTAGTTCCCTGGATCCCCAATCCAAACCAATTGCAACCACCAATGTGGAAAGGCCCCATCAGGATCTCTTCTCTTCATTCACCTATGAGGGATAAATTTCAATCGTAGAGGGGTCTCGTTCTTTCCCTATTCGTATACTACGTGATACGGGCGCAGCACAATCTATCCTCCTGTTTAACGTCATTCCTGATATATCTACCGCATTTACTAATGAGTGTTCTAATTTCAGATCTCTCATCCCATTCTTTCTATCCCTTTGCTAAAGTGCACCTCCAATGTCCCTTGATTACTGGGGAAGTACAAATAGCCATTAGGAAAGATCCAATGCCTGTGAGCGGCATTCATTTATTATTGGGTAATGACTTGGCAGGAGATCTAGTGGTTCCCAACATAAAGACAGTCGACTCTCCCTTACCTGTCAACTCCACCACTGACCTTGAAGAAACTATTCCTCACCTTTTCCCATCTTGTGCTGTCACCCGGTCACAGAGAGTGCGAAATGGACCCTCTTCATCTAAAACCACCTCCAATATCTTCCTACCCACAGAAGATCTGTACAATAAGACCATTAGTAAGGATGAGCTCATTAAAGCCCTACAATCTGATCCATCTTTGTTCAAACAGGTGATGAAAGACCTCAGTGTGGACCATTGTACATCTTCGGCTTACCACCCACCGTCCCAAGGTTGCTTGGAACGGTTCCATCAAAACTTTCAAGTCAATGCAAATAAACTATCTCCCCTCAACTATATAGTCCATACTCCTTGCGCAGAAAAGATTCACAACTTGTTCACATTAATCTCACGAAACTTTACCATTCCAGGAGGTCAGAGGAAGACATCCCAAAGGCTATAAGCTTACCTGTATTGCATACGGTTTTGTCAGGGCCAGAGCCGGAGACAGATGACAAGGATCTATTGGACAATTTAGACTTCCCTCTACCTAAAGAAAACCCTGCTAACAGTCACATACTCAACAACTTGGATGAGTATTTTTCTGTTCTGAATCCATCTCCAGCAAAAGATCTCACTAAGTTATTATCAACATTTCCTAAAGTCACGTCAGACCTCCCAGGGTTTTGCAATATACTTAAACATGATATTAAGCTAATCTCAGATGATGTACAACCCATTAGGCAATCAGCATATCGACTAAATCCAAAAAAAAGAGAGATTATGAAAAAGGAGGTTGATTTTTTGTTAAAACATAACTTAGCTGAGCCTAGTACCTCCCCCTGGGCTTCACCTTGCCTTCTCATTCCAAAACCCGATAGCACTTTATCAAGTGGGACTCGCGGATAGGGCAAAAATAATCTCCGCATTTATAACTCCATTTGGTCTTTTTCAATATTTGGTTATGGCGTTTGGGTTTTCTAATGCTCCAGCCACATTCCAGAGGGCCATCAATTACCTAATTCAAGACCTAGGTGGGACGTTCGCCTACCTGGATGACCTGGTGGTGGTGTCGGACGTCTGGGACGAACATCTGGTGCGTTTGGAGATACTGTTTGCACGACTGCAAGAGACTGGATTCACCATAAACCTGGCTAAATCTGCTTTTGGCCGGGCCTCAGTGACTTACCTGGGACATATCGTTGGGCATGGTATGGTGAGACCCAAGGGCGCAAACGTTAAAGCCATCTTGTCCTTCCCCACTCCAAGGACGAGGAAGGAACTCGTGCGCTTCCTTGGGATGTGCGGCTACTACCGTCGGTTCTGCAGTAACTTCTCCAGCGTGGCCGGACCCCTCACAGACCTTACCAGTTCTGCGGTCCCTTACATCTGGAACCAGAAGTGCGACCAGTCTTTCCACCGCCTCAAAGCCTTCCTTGCCTCCAAGCCTGTAGTCTACCCCCCTGACTACACCTTGCCCTTTCATCAGCAAATCGACGCTAGTGGTGTCGGAGTTGGGGCTGTGCTCCTACAACCCGACCCAACCACTGATGTCCTTCACCCTGTGGCATACTACTCCGCCAAGTTGAAAAAACATCACACCAACTACTCGACCATAGAGAAGGAGGCCCTGGCTCTGGTGTTGGCAATAAAGAAGTTTGAATGTTACCTCCAGTCTTGCCCACAAACAACCCTCGTCTTCACCGATCATAACCCACTCACGTTCATCCAAACCAACAAGACCTCCAACCAGCGAATCCTCCTCTGGGCTCTCCTCACCCAGCCCTATAATCTACAAGTCCGGCACATAAAGGGGGTGGACAACATGATTGCGGACTCCTTATCCCGAGCTCCAGTGGAAATGCAGCAGCTACTCTCCAGACGCACCAGGTGATCACCTCCTTCGCGCCCGCGCTACGGAGGTCTTTGGAGGGGGGGTGTGTTACGAACCACGCCATCTATTGTCCTGATCTACCTACGCAGCACCACGAGCAACACCATCTAGGGACGAAACACGAGTATGACTCGTCTTAGTTACCACTCCTGGGTTTCCCTTTTACATATCCTGGTTGTTGCGTCACCTCCTCAAAGTCTTCTTTGTCAGCTCGAGTTCGAGGAGAGAGCAGTTCACTCTGGGAAGTGACCACAGGACCACCTATCCTGGAAACCTACGGCACAGTGACTACCTACCGTCTTCTACAATACTCAGCCTTACTCGTCAGCCATCTCAGCTCCGCACTTAAGTATTTGTAATCTTATATTGCCTCCCCCACGTCCACTTGCTTCAAATTATTGTATGTTGTATAAATATGTATATACTGTTAATGTTTAGGTTAAGTATGGTTAAGGGTAAATTATAGAACGCTGAATATTTTGTTTAGGAATTTATGGTACTTTATTATACACAACAAAACCTCGCATCCTTTGTCTACCCTTTTATAGTCCGATTGTCTTTGTTTTTTTATTGTTGTTGCCTGTTGGGATCTGGGTAGACTTTTAACTATATTCTAAATCCCCAACTCGTAACACCACATAACAAACGTTATTTATGGTAACATCAATATTTATGGGTTCAATACTCAACAGGGGACAACTATTTATTTCTGCTAGTTATCCCCAATTAGGTACAACAATAATACTTTGGCCCATATAACTGTGAGGAGTGCACCAGGGTGTCACACTGGTGTCACACCAACAAATGAAGAGCGTGGTTAGGTCGGTTGCAGTCTGCCACACCGAGAGGGAGTTCGTTCCAAGAGCTTAGTTCCCATGATGCGAGACTCGCTCAATTCTATCGTGCCAAATTAACGACAACCTGCAAGACAGCCAGCTGGTATGCTGGGTATTCAGCTGACACCCACTCTGTGCCTGGAGTTGCGTTGAGGAAGAGTCACAACCGTGATAAAATGGTCTAACTTCAACTACAAATAACATACGTCTGGCAACGATACAGACGATACTTACATTACTTTAATTATACTTGGCACCCTATCATTTCACTATGGTAAAACATGAACACTGATATTCACAAAATTAAAACTGAGTTAAAATGACTTTACATGGCAGCGGGAAACAATCGTTTACATACCTGGAGATGCGTTGAGGAAGAATCAGGAGCGTGAGTCTTCCTCGTGCATTCGTTTATATATGAGCATTAGGGTGGTCCTTATTTTGGGGCAAAAACAAAATTTGCCATTTTTTTGTCACAGACCCTGGCAAAAGTTTCCATTTGGGGTAGAAACATTGCCTGTAAAATATTTTTTAAATATCTTAATAATTTGAGGTTGCGCAAGTCAAATGAAATTTAACAATATTATGCCTATGCTTAATGTTCATAACACATCATTTCCTAGCCCCCAAGCCTGGGCGGCCCCCAAGCCTGGGCCCCCCCCCCAACTTAGTCTAAGTGGGTATTAGCTGCTCAAGGCAGGGGTCGCATGAGGACCAGTCTCACTCTTTGTCGCCCAGTAAGGCCTGCTTGAGGGCATTAGGGAATGATTTCCTGTGGTCAGCAACTGCCTGCAGTAGATACTGCAGTTGCTGTTCGTCCTTGGTGATGCGGCCTGAGAAATGTTGGACTCAGGCTACTCCTCTTTCTGCATGATCATTGATCACAGACAAAGCTTGTACACTGGCTTTTGCATTTTGGAAGCCAGGATCATCTTTCCACTGTTCTACTGGGAGGGCCAGGAGATCTGTATTCAAGTTGAGCTTTTTGAAAAATGACTTTGTGTTCTTTGTCGTGAAATCATATAGGTTCTTCACTTGGAGTGTGTCTGGATTGATTGTAACCCGTTTGACATGCTTTTCTTCTCCAATAACGATGTTCATAGCTTCGAACATGCGGTCCTTCACTGCTGGGAGAACATCGTCATCAAAGAAGGCCAATGCAACCACCTCTTCTGACAAGTACCAGAGGTGTCTCATCATTTTGTGGAAAGTTGCCTTTGATATGGCATCGCTGATGGCACTGTAGTCTTGTAGAGCTTTAAGCAACATCAGATCTCCTTTTGGTGCCTTTGCAGCAAGTGGAGCAGTTGTCCAAGCCTTCACAAATATTCGGGCAAAGAAAATGCACAAATCACTTAGTCCTGTGTTCTCCTTTGGAGTAAGCTTAAACTGAGAACGGAATAAAAACACTTCGAAGGAATAAATGGTCTTTGCCATCCATCGTGCTTGGTGCATTGCACCAGGAGCAGAAAATCGTACTCCCCGAGAAGGTGATGTGCCAAGGAAGATGGAGGCCAGCTCTAGCAGCTCTCGATAATCATCTCGAAGCTGTGTCTCCAATAGAGCCTTCTCAATGAAGTTGGTTAGATCGTCCCTAACAGCTCTGACCGATTCTTCTACCAGATCGTCGGTGGAGGCGTCTTCAAACTTCTGCTTGTCACTTTGTTCCCATTTGACTTGGAATCTTCGGAACAGCTGTATGTCAGGAGCAGCTGAGTGCCCCATTACAGCTTCAAAAGCAGCTCCAGCTACAAGTTCTAGTACATGGTGGCGGCAGGCAAAATATAGCAAATCACGAACCAGCAACTGCTCAATTTTTGACACACGCACCCTTGTGGTGACCAGTATTTGAGCTTGTTGTATCAAAACACATGCTATGCACGATGTCTGCAAAGTGCCATTGCTGCAAAGTCTTCGCAACAGCTTTTGCTTGTTCATCACCGGTACCAGAGGGAAGTTTTGGAACAGCAAGAAGTTGGGAGGTGCCATTGCCTGAGACAAGAAATGGGAGTCTGTCAACATGGCCTGCATGCCCCGTCAAATCAGGCATCAATTTACCATCCCAGTGAACAATTAAAACTGACTCTAGTTTGCAGTTTGAAAGGCTTTCAGCTGTCCTGCTACTGCGATGATGCTGACATTTCTTCCTGATGATTGATCGATTCAGAATCAATTCACTGATATCATGGCCCAGATTCTGAGCAGTTTGGGTGACAATGTGCATGGCCATTCTATCTGAGGACTTGGTCCGATCTAATGCTGCAGAAAGTTCTGGAGTTTGAACTTCTTTTCGCCCACGCTGATGGGCCAGGAACTGGGTTGGATTCCTCAGAAGAAGACGTACTACTGCTGTCCAAGACAACGATGGTCTGGCATTTTTTGGCTTCTTCCTCTGCACTGTCTGCAGCCAACTTCCTTTTCATTGCTTTCTTGAAAGTTTTTTCTCGTCGTTTCTGTCTTTTCAGGAATACTTTGTCAAGAGATGACATTGCCCCACGACGCCCGTTTTCTCGTTGCGCTATTAAGAAATCCTTATCCTCCTGAACTGTCATCATATTCAAAGCATTCACATGTGCAATGTCAAAGAGATCTTCTATCACACACTATGGGGGACCTCTGGCTCTTCAAAAATGCATCCCCTAATTACTGCACAATGACCTAATTGCAAAAACTTATCACACAAACGAACAATTGCTCAATTGAAAATTTTATAATTCGAGGATATTAACACCTACTGCTGTGCCCTCTTTGTTTACAAATCTGTCACTCACTTGCTAGACAATAATATTTCCAGCTCTGGAATAAACAGACATACAAATTAAGACACCCAGAGCTACTAAGACCACCCCCCAATGTGCTCCTCTCAGTCTCAGACCTCCATAAAATATCTTGGTGTGAAGGTGTGGAGCAACTTACCCCCACCCATCAGAGCAAAGACTACGCTCCCTTCCTTTAAATCATCTCTTAGAAAATATCTATCGTCTGAGTATTAATAATCTTGTAATACCTACTTTATATTCATGATTTTGTTGTACCACCAAAATCGTTATATCATTGATTGTCATGTTGATAGATAGAAATTACCATTGCAATAATTATAGTTGTCGACTAGACATGATATTGACAGCTCTGTCCTCTTGTTCCACCTTAATATAACCCATGTTGTATCAACACCGCTAACATGTGTATACAGGGTATACTGTGCTTATAATATATATGTAAAAAAAATAAAAAGTAATTAAAATAAATAAATATCAAAGGGATAACCATGGTAACATGTTGTTACCACCATGCTATGTGTACTATTCCAAATGATACTAAATGTTATATAATCCCTCCCTGAGATAAATGTATAGTATATATCAGGTGTCTTCAGGAGAACTCAGGCTCTCAACT